>NW_026889813.1:3865000-4172500 GCF_033153115.1 Saccostrea echinata | reverse complement strand
CAAACCTTAACGGACGCCCGAAAACGAATTGCAGATATTGTAAATTTACCCACGAGGAAAGATGACGTTTTTGTTATTTCCTATCCAAAATCAGGTATGTGAGTTGTATATAGTATTTAGTCTCTTTTTGTCCAGCACAATATATAAATATTTCAAATAATCATTCTTTTATTAACTTTTTTTAAAATGACAGAATAGCTATAAGGTAAAGAAAATGCAAGAAGTTACATGTATGATACAAAATACGTGCTGAATTTCGGAAGTTTCAAGAAATTATTTATTTTTGGATTTAGATTAATATCTGTGAACACATAAATATTTTTTAAAATATTTTTTGTACATACAAAGAGTGATTACACATGCATCTGTAGTTTCCCTGAAAGAGTATCTAACAACTAGATAAAAGAACGCTTCTTTATGTGGCCAAATATAAACCTTGCAATGAGAAAACTGATTCGATATTTGATCTGCATTTAAAAATGTACCACGGATCTTTATCTTTCTTATCTATGCCTTAAACAGTTATTTGATAAGACGACTAAAAACAATACTCAGTATAAAGTAATGTTTGTTTGTTTAACACCCTTTCGAGAATTTTTCACTCATATTGAGACGCAAGCACTTGCCAATGGAGGCTGCAATTTATACTTGCATACTCGGCACTAACTGCCTTTGAGCAGCGAGGGATCTCTTTCGTGACAGCACCTAATGCGATACGGGACCTCGGTCCAACCGCGGTCTCATACGAATGACCGTTCTCCGCATCACACTGTGGATTCGAATTCGCGATGTAAGGTAAATCGTAGACGGTACCAATTTTGATGCACCAGATACACATTTCGACAAATTATGTCTCTTCAGTGATGCTCAAGCAGAAACGTTGGATATCCAAAATATTTAAATAAAAAAGACTTTGAAAAACTGAAAAAGGTGTGCCAAAGGCTGGAGCCAAATGCATCGAAGGATCAGAGCTACGTATGAGGGAGATAATCCTTAATTTTAAAATAAATTTCTAAATTATAGCACAGTAATTAAATACATATCCTTATTTTCAAGCTAGTACCGAAGAACTTAGCTACTGGGCTCAATTCCTTACTCTAAAGCAAACGCTCTAACTACTGCGCCACGCGGGCGCCTATAATGTAATGAATGTTTGTGATTTGCGTGTGTACCTATATGTAACAGGGGTGGTGGGGTGGTAAGAAAGAGCGGGAAATCTTGATATGTTTAGAAAGCCTGACCTAAGGGATTACATTTTTATCCTTGATACAGAATGCAGATTGAATAACGCATATAGAAGTGAATTTGAAATTGATTAACTTTATGAACTAAGTATTATCAGCATTTCAGCAAAAGTAGGAGAATTTCCTTCTGACCACTTCATTTTTAAGCGCTTAGCGTAAAACGCTTATAGGCAGCCTACACCTGCTTCCGATCCAGCGCCACTAAACAAGTTCGATAACTTTTCTTCTAGAAATATGCTTCTGGGAATCTCCGAGTTTTTCAGCTATTTAAGTTTCACACAGTTACGTGTAGTTCTAATAATAGGTGTTAATTAATAAGCCCAAAATTGACCTTCATATTGTCTTCCAACAATTTTTTTTATTAAAATAGAAAATTTGGTGTTATAACTACTTACAGATCTTTCTGTTACCATCCTCACATCAAGTCTAGAGTTATCAATAATGTAGATTTAGTATCAATGAGCAACAGATAGACAGTCTATAAAAACTTGTATTGTGTAGTCTTTACTTGTAACATGGATAAAAATATTTCTAATGTAAAAGGCAGCATACGCATAGTGGCTATGTTTCAACCAATCGACTTAGACAGGAAACTCACAAAATTTCCATTTCTAACAGAGATATTGATGAAAATATGGTGCTTTTCAATTATGTGTGAAGTACACCGGATAAATTACAAAACTCCAAACCAAAAAAAAAAAGAAAGAAAAAAGAACGTTTTCAGCAAAAAGACAGGAAAGGCGCTGATGTGATGTTATGTATACTTGTGTTAGGAATCTAGGAATAATTCATATAATGTATATAAGGGTATAAATGGGTTGACAATTTGTAGGAATATATGTTTAGCGACATTTAGAGGACTACATGCACATAAAAACGGAATAATACAATTTTATATCTCCATGGATATTAGGAGATATAGTTGAACCTATTTTATACATGTATATAGCGAGGTTAATAAATAATTTTCAAAACTGCATTTTAGGTTGTGTAGATTTTTTTTCTAAAAAATATGGAACTAAAAGAGAATTAACAGGTCGATTATTTTTCAGTAGTCCATTTCACATGCCCTGAACAAACTGGTCCTGTGTCCATACTATTCTTATTATATTTTCGTGGTAGTTAATATCATAACTCGATCGGTAACAAATTAAATCACGCTCAACAACAGCCAATCTTGAATTTAAAATAAATATTATACCATAATGCAAACTTGCGAGCACAGAATGAATTTATTGTTAAGATTATTAAAATACATTTTTGCAGTCGGTGTGGAACATTAAAGAAAGGAATACTAGCGACATTTTTCAAGTGTTCAAAATTTGTTGAAATGTAACATTTATTCTGCTAATTTATTACTACATGTACAATCTGAATTTGGTCGGAAAAATAATTTCCAACATTTTCTTCCTCCTTGCTTGCGATTTATATATAGAGCCACTTCCTCTATACTAGGTAAATGATTTTTTTTAAAAGATTATCTGTCAGTTTTATGTACATGTGATTGACCTTTTAATACATTAGATTAAGTTTACTTTAAATAAAGGGGAAAATACACAATGTTGAATTTCAGAATGTTAAAATTTTAAGAAAAATTTCTAGCTGTAGAACTGTAGTTCATTCACCAGACAAACCAGAGAACTACAGATCCAACCTTTGTTAAAACCTTCTACTTACGGCGCCTCTTTTTGTTGCACGCTTTGGGTATTATTTCTTGTATTATATGCGTTCCCCCGCCAAAGCATGGTATCCATTAAGATACTATATCACCAAAAGCTTCAGATTTAATGAATATAATAGAAAACTGATACATATACTTTGAATTATCAGTATATATAGGCATAATTCCCATTTACCGTAGAAGTATTTTTTCCGCGTGGTATTAATTTACGCTAATTATAAAAACATGGTCACAGATTTTCCGCGGAAATCTCTCTTAATGTACTTAATGAAATATGGATAACAAAAAATACCAAAAAAGGAGCAAACATGGACTCTAAAACGGAGGTGGGACCAGGTGCCCCGTCGATCAGTCAAACCGCTGTATCTTCTTGTCCATAGAAATAATTCGGTGTGAAAATAATGTTCTAACAGTTTGTATGAAAAACGAAATATTGACTTTAAACGAGACTGTTGATATCCTTGTTTCTTCAACTTATTTGTCAATAGCTAGAAATTGCTCATACGTAGAGGATGCTCTTGCGTATCGAATCAACTGGGAGATCTAGACATAAATTCAATATGCAGGTGACAAGAGTATATTGCTACATAAATAAGGGAATTTAACGATAGAAAAGTCATGTAGAAGTTTTAAAATAAATTCTGCTTCATGTTAATACAAAAATAGGTGTGCTAGAAACAGAGCACAATAAGTACCCCTTCGAAATTCCGTCAGCTTGTCCAAAAACTATCGATATAGATATAAATGTTTTTTTTATAAGAATTTCAAGTATATTTTTAATATCATCTTCGGAATACTTGTGTGTGTACTAAGTAATCAGAATGTGTTTGAAGAAAATAATTTTGCAAATGACCAATGACAAGGTAAGTAAAGTTACGAGGTATATTCAAGGTATATGGTGTTAATCTAAGAGATACGCGTAATTCCTCATAGATTAAACAGAGATTTTGATTCCGTGGAATTACGACCCCTTGGAAAAAGTACGTTAAAAGTATTACATTCAGTATGCAGAGCAGTATGTGTCCTAATTTGTGACCTTAGCACGACCTAACATTAGCTCAGTCGGTAGAGGCTCGCTCCGTGATTGGAAGTTTGCAGGTTCAAGCCCTTGCCGCGACAAACCTAAGTTGATAAAAAAAAAAAATAGGTATCTTAAAAACCGAGGCCCCTTATCAGGGTAGGCGTTGGCACGATAAAGATCCCTCCCTTCTCAATGACCCTCGGTGCCAATGCAAGTAAATGTCTAAATTTGAAGTGTAATGTTACGTCTCTATACGAGTGTAAAATTCTCGAATCAATGAATCAGCCTTTGAAGAGTTATCTCCATTTGTCTCTAATCAATAAAAATCAATTTAAAAAAATATATGCAGTAAAAATCATCTCATTATTCTACTCCTAATTAATAAATACATCTTTCCACCGCAGCATTTCTTGATATTCTTAATATTTCAATTTTTATTTTTTAGAGATTTACCCGTTCCCACAAACCACAATGCAATCTTCATTGATCAATTTTTGTTTAGGCAATTACAAGACATATTTTAAAAATTCTTATGGTAAATCATGTCTACTGTAGAACGCTTTAAATTAATATCAGAGTATTTTATACATGATGGATATTTAAGGACAGAGAATTAAGTTCTATCAGGGAAGGAATATCTTAGTTGTCAATGTAGTTTACTCCTAACCTTGTTACTTCATTCAAACAATACAAATCAGGAGGAGAGCAAACATTGACCTCTTAAACATCAAAAGTACATGAGATCAGGTGCCATGGAGGAGTGAGCATCCCCTGCCTACCGGTCCCTCCCACCGTGTGCTCCTTGTCATGATCGGGAAATAACGTAAAAACCGTCGACAATTCAGTGGGTACAGCCTAACAATAATTATGAAAAACGCCAGTCAGCATTTGCCTTTATAATAGATTGTATTTGCTGACAAGGTCATTGTATCGACCATGGAACATACAAAATGATGACTTTAAGCGAAACTGTTGATATTCTTGTTTCATCAACTAAGGAATCAGGAGCAGAGCAAACGCGGACCTCTAAAACATCAGAGGTGGGATCAGGTGCCCTGGAGGAGTGAGCATCCCCCGCCGACCGGTCACTCCCGGCGTGTGCTCCTTGTCATGATAATAACGGAAAAGTCCGTCGACAATTTATTATGTAAATTAAGGTCTAACAATTAGTATGAAAAACGTCAGTCAGCATTTGACTTCATGATAAATTGTATTTGCTGACAAGGTCAGATGAAACTTGAATAGAAGCAAGATCATGTCAAATAAGAATCAAGAGGAGTACATGTGGTATGGTACAACAGGGCAATAATTGTTTACTTCCTGATAGTAAATAGTCTATCCTCCTACCGTTATCTTTTTTTTACTCATAAATGCTGAAAAGTTACACATTTTCAGATTTCTTCTTTTTGTCTTTTAACAGATATTCTCCAGAGGGAGGCACAAAATGTTAGAAAATGTTAGATAAATACGAAATCTGCATATAAACATAGTTTGAAAAATTACATGTAAATACATAATAACCTGTTTGAAAGATACATAAAAGAGTTATGTAAATGAAAAAAAAAAAGATGAGGAAAACAAAAAATGAAAAAGTATTTGACGTCGAAAATACAATGATATGTAATTGTAACTAATGGTAATGGCAAAAATGTGTGTTCTTGAAACTCTGAAGATGCATTGAATCTATATACTCTGTTAAATATTCTTCTATTTAAAAGGCATCCTCTAGATGATTGAAAAATGAACATTCTGACATGCATAAATCTTTTAAAAAATTATTTATGTATTTAAGATGATTCTTTTGGAGGAGATGTAGGGGATGAAATTGGAAATCATAATAATACTTTATTTAATTTTAAAAAAGGAAACCATTGGCTGAATGCCATCGTGCCCCGCCTTCAAAATTCGTGTTTGGACACACCTCACAAACTGACAGAAAAATTCCTAGAGCTTATACCAGATCTTCAGGAATTGGAGACTGTTCCTTCGCCTAGAATAATGGGGTCCAATCTTCCAGTTAAATATATTCCAAAAGAAAACAAAGGAAAAATTATCCATTCCGTTCGTAATCCGAAAGACATTGTCTTGTCTGCTTTTCATCATTACACAAACGATCCATATGTGAAGGACTACATGAATCATGACTGGCCTTGTTTCGTGGATGATTTCCTACGTGGGGGTAAGTTAAATTCATTGTTGTTTTCTGACAATATCAGTGTTATTTGACCTTATTGTCTTGAACTACAAATCTTTATTTACTTTGCTTTGTGAATGAAAAGCTATAGCGAATGCGTAACTTGTGTACTTTATTGGGAATACATGTAAGTATTCTTCATAATTTGTTCAAATGGAGAGTGATGCAATTGTTGTACATTGTCCATAAACTTGTGGTTTTTCAATATGCTAACAACATCTTAGATCCTTAAAATGTATCATTAGATTATCCGAGACATTACGAATGTCTTATGCATTATTTGTTGATATTTCATCTATATTTTAGACTGTTACTATGGAAGTTGGTTTGAAAGAGAGAAAGAGTGGGAAGAGGCAGCACGACAAAATCCCGAAAAGATTTTGATTGTTTATTATGAAGATCTTAAGAAAGTATGTTCAACAAAAGACTTTTTGAATTAACATCTCAAGGTATTCTGTTGTAATTAATGCCACTTTTTCTTTAATTAAAAGATACTGGACGTATGTTGTTTTAATGTTTAATTTAGAATGGGATGGAGACGATGCGACAGATATCCAATTTTCTTGGAACCTCGTCTGATCCTAAATTTCTTCAGGCTGTTTATGATGAATGTACCTTTGAGAAAGTAAAAGAAAGAGAAAAGGATACAATTTGGAAGTTTATCTACCGAAAAGGTTAAAACTATTATGCTCTAATTCGTAAATGAAATATCTTTTCAGATATAAATCCAAATGATATATATATATATAACCCATCTGAAGAAACATATACATTTTGTTATATTACACGTTCTGAATGTTTGTCTTCATATTGCAGGAGAGGTTGGTGATTGGAAATCGACGTTAACTGAGGAACAGAATACGAAGTTTGATCAGGTCTTCAATGAAGAAATGAAGGATTCAAAATTAAAAATACAATGGGAGTAAATGGTAAATTCAACGGAATTAAATGGATATTGAAAATTTTCATAGGATTTTGTACAGTTATTAATTTTGTTTCATATATTACACTAAAAAGTAATATTTATTTTTTCCCCAATAACCATTATAAACAAAATACAAAATACGATATGAAATGATAAATCTGCTGTATGTGACATTTTTGCAACAAACGAGTGCCTCAGTGGGTTGGAACTATGGAAATGATCACGTAATGCTTCTAGAATTTCGAGAATTTCAATTCTTTTAGACAGCATTTTTTAAAACTCATGTTTAAATTTTTATTTCACATATAAATGTAAATATAAAGATTCACTGCCTAGTTTGTTGGGTATGCCTGGAACATGAATGCAATGTATGCATGAATGTAATTTTTGCATAGTGAGCTTCGCCCGTTATGCAAATTATCCCATGTTTCCAACTGTGGTAAATGCCCTTGCATACCCACCAAACTACATTTTGTAGACAGTAATTTTGAGAAATTTGCAAGACTGTGACGTTTAATTGATCCCTGCCTCCTCTTGCCCTCATCAATAGGAGTAATATAGTACTGAAAATATTGAAGTGAATCTGGAAACTATTTCGTACCATATATGAATCAATGACCTAGATATTTCACATTGAGTACAGAAATCAATTAGGTTTTTGCTTAATTTAGGCCATCGTTTAAATGCATAGTTTCATCGAAAAATTGAATAACTGAGGTTATCATCTGCAACCATTTTATGCAATATATGAATGTCTTAGTTTTGTCTGATTAAGTATATATAACCATTCTCTGTAATTACTTTAATTTTATACAGGAGCTGTGACACGCATAGTCTTAGAATTTCTAAAACTCTCCACGATTAAAGTCTTAAACTCAAATCAGGCAAACAATGGTTATTACATGTTATTGTTACCATGGAAACGTGCCCCAAAGTTTGAAAAATAGCATTTTTCAACATATTCAGAGTCCCTTAATTAACGTTTGCATCAATGCAAACAAGTGGCAAAAACTGAAGAAAAAAAAAAGGAATATGTGAATAAAATAAACGCGATTCTTTTATACTTGAATCTTCAATAATCAAGATAAAATAACATTATGAAATCAGGTCTGATTATCTATCATTCAAATACTGTAAGCTAGCGTGTCAAAATGATAATCATATTTAGTTAATATACATTGCATTTTATTTGCGCATCAAAATTACACTTCATATTCTCATATTTCATGATAAACATTCCATGTAATAATATGCTTGTTTTGTACATCAGTTTTATTTAAAAAGTACAAGAAATAAATTGATTAAGAACTCACTTTCAGTGTATAAACCTCACTCTTCGTTCAATCTAATTTCGCTCTTTGTTTGTCAGACCATTATATATTCACTCTTGCTCCTTTAGCGTATTGCAATCGCTCTCCGTTCATTGCTCTATCCTTTCAAAAATTCCCTTCCGCATTCGCTCACTGATCATTTTCTTTCTATGGAGTAGTAGAACGCTATTTACAATTTACAAGAAATTGGACATACAGAAGTATACCCATTCTTATATTCATTGATATCGCAGAAAGTTGATATTTTGTTGTATTGAAGTGAATTGTTTAGAAAACTTAATGATCAAAGTTTACCTTGGTTGTTGAATAAATGATTATATGTATTTTACTATAAATGCACTTTAAAAAAAATAGATTATGATTACCCATTAATAAAAAAATCGTAAAAAATGTGTTTTCAGTAATAATGATATTTAGGCGACTTCAGAGATACAAAGAAAAGGTAAATGGCTACAGCTTTGTAAATGGAAAGAAAAGATTAACACAATATAATGCATTTATATTATAAAATCATTTACTTCAAGCAATAACTAATTATATGTAATATGTAGTTGCAGTTTATGTAATGGTTAAAACTTGCAATTTTCTGAAGTCCAAAAGTGTATGAAATCTATGTGCTTGAATCACTGATAAAGACTCAGCTTTCTGACTAATGGAAAGAAACAGTATCTTCTGATAAGTGAGAGATTTAGCAAAAACCACACTTTTAACATTTTATTTCATATTTTTATGATCATTATTTTTTTGGAATAAATTTGCAGTGAATAAAATTTCAAAACGAAACCAATCGTACCCGCCTTCATTATTCATGTCTGGAGGACCCTCAGAAACTGACAAACACCTTTCTACAGGTTTTATCAGATATTGAGGAATTGTTGACCGTTCCTTCGCTTCGAATATAAATAACTTCCCATGTTCCAGTACTAAATCAAAGGAAAACAATGGAAAGATTCATCTTTCCACCATAGCACAGCCAACCCAATAGTCAAGAACTTCGTGAATCCTGACTGCTCGAATTTCTTAGATGATCACTTACGTGGGATTAAGTTGAGTAAACATCTGCTTTTTTGATCATTTCAAATCGTTGTCTTGTCATTAAGATGATCTTAAATATAAGAATAGTTGATTAGGATAATGTATTTTTCATGATTGGTCCCAGTAGACTGTTATGCAGGTATTCGTGTTGTCAGTACACCTTGTATATAGATTTTTTTTCAAGTCTTGAAAAACTTATATTTACAATTCAGAAACGAATAATCAAACTAGAGAAGTCATTTACATTTCTTGTTGATTTTTTTATAGCTCTCTAAACAGAGTGTTTTATTGGAATTGTTTGAACGAGGCACAGAAAGATTTGGTAGAAGCAGCGAAAAGTAGCGAGACAAATTGATTGTCTTTTATGTAAATCTGAAAAAAAGTAATGTTCAGCAATAAATTATCTGTTTTGGTATCCTAGGGTAACCCAATTTGTAGTGAAAATTATATTTCCTTTAAAAGATACAGAAATGAAATATATGGAGATAACGAACAGTATTCAAGCTCAAAAGTCCATTATACAATACAAAATAGGAGCAGAGCAAACACGGACCTCCAAACATCAGAGGTGGGATCAGGTGCCATGGAGGAGTGAGCATCCCCTGCCGACCGGTCACACCCGCCGTGTGCTCCTTGTCATGATCGGGAAATAACGGAAAAATCCGTCGACAATTCAGTGTGTAAATAATGGCCTAACAATTAGTATGAAAAACGTCAGTCAGCATTTGACTCAATGATAAATTGTATTTGCTGACAAGGTCATTGTATCGACCATAGAACTTACGAAATGATGACTTTAAACGAGACTGCTGATATTCTTGTTTCATCAACTTATTTGTCAATAATTTACCTCGTTTTAGAAAATGTACATACGTAGAGCATGCTCTTGCGTATCGAATCAACTGAGAGATATATACCCCGTATGCAGGTGATGAAGGTATATTGCTGCATAAGTAAGGGAAGTTGACGATTGAAAAGTCAAAGTCATCACGTTTATCATAAAGCTTGGTTGTTAGATTACCATTAACGTCTTTTTCAAGTAAAATATCCAAATATGAAACAGATGTGTCGGACTCTGTGGTATCTTTTATCTCAAGTTAACCAGAATATATCGTATCGACATAAGAATGAAAATAGCCATTGTTAATTGACAATACGTCGTCGATATATCTAAATGTCGAGTTGAACGCCACAGAAAGTGATTTCTTCTTTTCACGTACAAGTTTTTGGACAAATTCTGCTTCATATGAATACAAAAAAAGATCTGCTAATAACGGTGCGCAATTGGTACCCATAGAAATTCCAATAGATTGTTGGAAGACCTGGTCTCCAAAAACCACATAGATATTGTCAATCAGAAACTCAAGCATCATTTTAATGTCAACTTCAGAGTACTTGTGTGTACAATCAGAATGTTTTTTAACAAAATAATTTTGCAAATGACCAATGACAAGGTAAGTATATTAACGAGTTCCATTTTTATTGAAAAAGCAGCTGTCAATGATATAAAAAAGCCTGGACTTTAATTTATCGTGGGGAATGGTTGTGTATAAAGTTGAAAAGTCGTAAGTTTTTAAGCTGTTGATTTTGGTAAAATCTTTTGATTTCAAATTTTCCAAAAGTTCCACTACACATTTATGTTTTTTTAAATGAAAAATTTAGAAAGGCATGCAGACTATGCAACGCATATCAAATTTTTAACTTCGTCCGATCTTACATTTCTTCAAGCTGTTTATGATGATACAGTAAAAAAAAGAGAAAACGAAATTATCAACATGTACAAGAGTCATTAAAATATAGGCTTTTATCTTAACTGTTTTATTTCATGTTGTATTATATCCATATCTAGTTGACATATTATAACAATAAATTCAAACAATTTGAAAAAAAATTGAATATATCAGAACATTCATCAAATTTATCTAAAATTTAAGACTGCAAAATGGGGTCAAGGAGACCGATTAAAATTTAGTAATCCAGCAACAATTTTCAATTGCAAAAGTGCAAAGTGTCTATGAGCATATCTCTGATAATTAAATTGCCCTTGAACGAAATGAAATTGAAACGTTCAAATTTTCTATTGCTAAATTTGTTACACTGTAACGTAAAACATTGCTTTATCTTAAAATCAATTTGTAAGAGAGAGAGATACATCGAATTACGTCACGAAGCAATGAGTAATAATAAGATTTTGTTTTGCACTTAGGAAACCTCTAAGACAATCTGAAAATGCTGGAGAAACCAATCTATCTATCTATCTATCTATCTATTTATCTATCTATTTATCTATCTATCTATCTATCTATCTATCTATCTATCTATCTATCTATCTATCTATCTATCTATCTATCTATCTATCTATCTATCTATCTATTTATCTATCTATCTATCGATCGAACGATCGATCGATCGATAGATAGATAAATAGATAGATATAGATAAATAGTTATATATATAAATTTAAAGTATTTATTTTATATATATATATATATATATATATATATATATATATATATATATATATATATATATATATATATATATATATATATATATATATATATATATATATATATATATAATCACTTCACTCTAGCTAGTTCCTCATTCACTTCCAATAAACAAAAGCAATAGTTAAAAGTAGTTATGCTTCTGCAAATATTTGAAATAAATAACAAAATCAATTAACAATCAATTTGGCATGTTTACACAAATAAAAAAGAATATTAAAGTACAGCTGTAACTGATTCATGCTAAAAAAAAATAAATTTCTTTCATGGTTTCTTTCACTGCCCAATATGCAAAGTTTCATATAGCAACTTGTGCTATTGTTAACAAATTTTAGAGGGTGGTCGCTCTCTCTCTCTCTCTCTCTCTCTCTCTCTCTCTCTCTAGTAGCAGAGATTCACAGAGTGAACGAGTGTCATTATATTTATCCTATTTAGTGATGTAACGGTTTAAAATTTAAAGGTAAACATTTCAGATTAATGTATACGTCAGTATTTTACATTCGATTGCTTTTTCATTATTGATCTATTTATCAATTTATTATTTATCATTTAGCGATTCAGGGACAATATGAAAACCATCTATCATTCTGTGTTCAATAATTCAGAAGTGAAAAAAGAATAAGATAGACAACACGATCAGTATGTCCTGGTCCCAGCTTACCAAGCAGGTAACAACATTGTCTTTGTTTGTAAGACTCATTATTTTAATTGTAATATAGAAGAAATGGGATTTAATTCTGCAAATTGCAATGCAACTTACACCCATAGCTCCGTTTTTAAGGAGGAATTTTTTTAAAAATCATATGTCAGTTTAAATATTTTTAATATTCCCAACAACCAAATGAGTTTGAATTATCATATTTATATTGGATTCCAAAACTTCATAAAAATCCTTACAAACAAAGATACATAGCGGATTCCAGTAAATTTTCTACAAAGCCTCATTCTTTACTCCTCACTAAAACATTAACAGGAATGAAGGAGAAATTTCAGAGTACTGTCAACAATATATTCGGGAAGTGGTGTAAATTAGATGTAGATACTTAAAAATTCTAAGGAAATTTTGGAAAATTTGAAATCACAATATTTTACCAAAATCAATAACATAAAAACGTACGACTTTTCAACTCTGCAAACAACCATTCCCCACGATAAATTAAAGCCCAGGCTTTTTGACATCATTGGCTGCTACTTTTTCAATAAAAATGGAACTCGTGAAATTACTTACCTTGTCATTGGTCATTTGCAAAATTATTTTTTTTAAAAAGCATTCTGATAGTACAAGTACTCTGAAGTTGATATTAAAAAGATGCTTGAGTTTCTGACTGACAATATCTATGTGGTTTTAGGAGACCAGGTCTTCCAACAATCTGTTGGAATTCCCATGGGTACCAATTGCAGCCGTTGTTAGTAGACCTATTTTTGTATTTATCTAAGGCAGAATTTATTCAAAATCTTATACATGAGAAAAATCTCTTGCTGTGGCATTCAACCCAACATTTTAGATATATCGACGACGTATTATCAATTAACAATAGTTATTTCTATTCATATGTCGACACGATATATCCCAGTGTGCTTGAAATAAAAGATACCACAGAGTCTGAAACATCTCTTTCATATTTGGATATATTACTAGAAAAAGTCGGTAATGGTAATCTAACAACAAAGCTTCATGATAAACGTGATGACTTTAACTTTTCAATCATCAACTTCCCTTACTTATGCAGCAATATACCCTTATCACTTGCATATGGGGTGTATATCTCCCGCAAAAGCATGCTCTTCGATTCGTGTGAACAATTTCTCGACCGATGTAAGTTATTGACAAACAAGTTGATGAAACAAAAATATCAACAGTCTCGTTAAAAGTCATCACTTCGTAAGTTCTATGGTCGATACAATGACCTAGTCAGCAAATACAATCTATCATTAAGTCAAATGCTGACTGACGTTTTTCGTACTAATTGTTAAGCCAATATTTACACACTGACTTGTCGACAGATTTTTTCGTTATTTCCCGATCATGAAAAGGAGCATCCGGCGGGTGTGACCGATCGGAAGGGGATGATGACTCCTCCATGGCACCTGATCCCACCTCTGTTTTTGGAGTTCTGTGTTCGCTCTGCTCCCAATTTGTATTGTTTTAATCGACTTTGAGCTCGAATGCTGTTTGTTATCTCCATATTTCACTAGTTTAAAGTGTTATTCAACACGAAAGGTATACTGTACACGTACTTTTTCCCCACGGAGACGTAGTTCCGTGGAATCACAAATTCGAATTCTCTTCAATCCGCGGGTAAAAAATTACGCAGATTTCTCGGATTGCGATTTTATGTTTAAATGCACTTTTGTGTCATATGACAAATTTCCATGGAAAATTTGTAACGTAGCATAAATGATTTCCAGTTGGGGAAAAGAGTGTGCCTGCAATATTACATAATGCATTTTTGACCTAAATCATAATGCAGAATGGTAAAGTACTATTGGTAAAAAAACTTGAAACTGCCTTATACTTCGTTATTTAAGCAAGTAGGCACGACTGGATTCGCAGGGGTGAGAGCAGAGTGGGTCACTTTAACTTCAGTTTGATATGTTACTTTGATGAGACAGTTTATGATTTTATGATGACGACAAAGGATAACTTAAGCGTAGACGGACTTATAGTTCCAGCATTTTTGCCACTTCAAACTTAACGGACGCCCGAAAACGAATTGCAGATGTTGAAAATTTACCCATTAGGAAAGATGACGTATTTGTTATTTGCTATCCAAAATCAGGTACGTTTTTTTCGTATGGGATCTATCCTCTTGTTTCTAGAACGGTAGATAAATATTTCAAATAGCTCTTATCTTTTCTTATCTTTGGAAAATGAAAGACAATGCTATTCATATATAATAATTCAGAGAAATACATAAGATAAGGAAAATTCATAATTATTACTATATAAGTATTCTAAATTGTGAAAGTTTAAAATTTTGCGAAATTATTATTTTCTGGAATAAGGTTAATGCATAAATATTTTTTGTTAACTTAAAATGCGTTTTCATTTGAATAAAAACACATTTTCGTATTAATAATGTACATGTATACAGTTTTTACACATCTGTCGTTTGCATGAAAGAGTATCTAGCAACTGGATTAACACTTCTTTATGTGGCCAAATTTGAACCTTGCAATGAAAGAAATAACTGTATTTTGACATTGCATTTGCAATTCAATAAAATATACTCACGGATCTCTACCTTTTTAATCCATGCGTAAAGCACATTCGATAAGTCGACTATTAAAAAATTACATAACATAGGATAAAGGAAGTTATATAGAATATAGAAGAAAGCTTCAACTAGTACATTCAAATGAACTTTACAAACTAAGCTTTATCAGAATTTCAGCAAACGTGGGAGGTACAATTGTTGTCTCAATTCAATCGAAGGATTTCATTTGTGATGAGCGCTGCAGTTACTGTAAAATCGTTGATTGCTTTCCTTCAAACACACATTAAATATAACTATATATCATTTTTTATGCTCGTTAATAGAAATCAAAACGTGCAACTGAATCCTAGTAAAATCTCTCAATATTTTTTGTTAAAAATACTATTAATGATAATTACAGAATGAAAGTCAGCTTGATCTCGCTGTACTTACTGAGATGACGTCATTTCTTAGTTTGACACGCAGTTTCTCTGTACTTGAGGCGTGGATCAAGCTTTTATCGTAGCTTGTAAAAATAAAAATAAATACAAATCACACATAGTCGGACGAAATGAGAGACATATTCTGAAATATATTAATCCACATTTTATTGTCAAACTAAACTGATAATGTGTAGACTTTTATATGCAGCGGACAATAAGTCTTTTGAACCGGACAAATGTCATATTTTTATCTCATTGACCCTTAAAACACTTGAGATATATGGAGATAACGAACAGTATTCAAGTCCATTAAACAATACAAAATTGGAGCAGAGCAAATACGGACCTCCAAACATCAGAGGTGGGATCAGGTACCATGGAGGAGTGAGCATCCCCTGCCGACCGGTCACAACCGCCGAGTGCTCCTTGTCATGATCGTTTATATTAGTGGCATGAAAATATTTTTTATGTTTATCTATGAAATACTTTCTAGCTTAATTTGATTGATTCAATCGATCCACAAGGGTGGAAAGATTTAAGTTGCATCACATCCCATAAAAAATGCTTTGCAATGCTGAGTACTATGGCAACTTGACAAATTTCACCAAAGACGGACTCGTTTCCTTGAGATGTAAAAAAAGAAATACAACTTTATATTTGAAAAATCGTAAAATTCTGTTTATTTCCCTTTTATGATGATGTTAAATATGACGTCACTTCAATGTCGTTATCGTGGTTATTTTTATCACAACATGATAGTAAATATCGGCATCATTAAACAGTTTAAATTTTAGGCTTTAAGACAGAAACAAATCAAAACACAGAAACATTCAGAGTTGATGCAAGATTATTGCTTAAATATGTCCGAAGCAAGGTATGTGTCCTGTGCATGGTGAACTCATCTTACTTCATTTAATTTCAAAAAGGAAACCACTGGCTGAATGAAATCGTCCCCCCCCCCTTTCAGAGTTCATGTCTGGACACCCCTCACAAAATGACCGACACCTTCCTAGAGTTTATACCAAATCTACAGGATTTGGAGACTGTTCCTTCGCCTCGAATAATGGCATCCCATCTTCCAGTTAAATATATTCCAAAGAAAAACAATGGAAAATTATCCAATCCATTCGTAACCCGAAGGATATTGTAGTGTCCGCTTTTCATCATTATACTAAAGATCCATTTATCAAGGACTACGTGCCTCTTGACTGGCCCACCTTCTTGGACGATTTCTTACGAGGGGGTACGTTGAATTCATTGTTGTCTTCTGATAATATAATGTCTTTCATTTGACACATCTTTATTTTATTTTCATTTTGAATGAATAACTATAGCGAGTGTTTGATCGGGAATACAAGCAAGTACTTTTCATGATTGCTCCAAAAGGAGAGTATAATGCAATTATTATTGCATAAAGGGGGCAGGGCCTAAATTATACGGAAAATGCTTACTGTGACATCACACAGAAATAGCAATTCCTCACAATAACAGAAAATGAAATAATTTGCTATTTTAACTGCATAAGAGTAATGAACTACAAAACGTACCACTGCATTCATTTTTATTGCTAGTTAAATCCCACACAACAAGATATATACAAGTCACTGATCGCAATGCACTTGTCGATATGGTGTCACCATGATAAAATTTGACACATCTTTTGTACAGAGAGAGTCAGGTCAAGTATTTTTTTCACAGCGAAAAATACATTTTATTATTAAAGAGAATATTATTCGCAAATGTTAGTAAGGACCATTAATACAAATCTGAAACCTTTGTTTACTGCCATTATTTAAAAACTATCGAGAGAATGTATTGAATTAATTCTATCGTGTCTTTGATACATTTTTTTGCATGTTTCACGCCGAGTGCTTTATTAATCGTCTTTTTGCAAGGTCTTTTTACACTTAATAGATCTTGACCATTTTTTTTTTATATACATAACGGTCATATTCCTTAACTTGAAAAGTGCTGCTGCTTTCCTGAAAACGAGAGCATTACTTAATAAATACATAAAATACTTGGTAAAGGTCACACATATTCGACTAGAGCTTTGAAATTTAAACTAATGAAATGCAAATTCTATTTAAAGCAGCAGATTTTTCCATAAACAACAAGATATGTAGAAACAAATTATTACTTAAATTTTTAATTTTAATTTAATTTGCCCTTGCGATATTGAAATTTGTTCATGACCTACATATAGTACACATTACATACATTTATCACGTGGCTGTTAAATAACGTGACCAAAGCAAATTCAATACAGGGCGGTGTATACAATGTTATTTCAATTAATATTAAAGTCATAAGATAATATAGTAGCTTTAAATAAATAAATTCAGTTTAAAAAAGGTATGTATTTATGCACGTTCATTTTCCGTTGATTTCTTCGTAGTACGCCTTAACAGAGCTGCGTGTCATATACATTCTTTGTTAGAAATATTCATCTAAAGTTTAATTTTAAACAGACTGTTACTATGGAAGTTAGTTTGAACGAGAGATAGAGTGGGAAGAAGCAGCACGACAAAATCCCGAAACGATACTGATTGTCTATTATGAAGATCTTAAGAAAGTATGTTCAACAAAAGACTTTTTGCATTAACATCCCCAGGCATTCTGTTGTAATTAATGCCACTTTTTCTTTAATTAAAAGATACTGGATCTATGTTGTTTTAATGTTTGATTTAGAATGGGATGGAGACAATGCGACTGATATCCAATTTTCTAGGAACCTCGTCTGATCCTAAATTTCTTCAGGCTGTTTATGATGAATGTACATTTGCGAAAGTAAAGGAAAGAGAAAAGGATTCAATATGGAACTTTATCTACAGAAAAGGTTAAAACTTAAAGTTTCTAAATCTAAGATGAAATATCTTTCAAGAAATGCATCCATTTAAAAAGTATACAAATTTATATAATAAATCTTCTGAATTTTCGCATCCATACTTTAGGAGAGGTTGGTGATTGGAAATCGATGTTTACTGAGGAACAGAATAAGAAGTTTGATCAGGTGTTCAATGAAGAAATGAAGGGTTCAAAATTAAAAATACAATGGGAGTAAATGGTTTTTAACAATTTTCGAAGGACTTTGTATATTTATCAAATTTTTCCCGACATCTAACTTGTAAAGGATGCTTATGTATTCCCTTATAACCAATATTAACAATATTATATGGAATAATTTAGAAGCATAAATTGTAGTTGTGTGTGGCATTTTTGCGACACATGTACGGAGTAAAATGGAGAAAAATGTATAAAAAGGAAACATTGTTTGCTAAAATTTAGGTTATCAACCATATAAACATACGTAAATAATCTGTATTATTTCTGATTATTAAAAAACCCCACATTTACAACTTGTTAAAAAAAATATTAGAACCAATTCTGACAAAATCACTTATGTACCAACAAATACTTTTTAAAAACAATATTTCATTATTACAATTTAGCAGTATACATTTTGAAAAACTCTACAAAAGAGAATTGACTATCTGGAAAATGTGTTTGTTATCCGATCACTAATATAGCACAAATACTGAACAATTTTCCGGGGCAGGGAATTAATTATAAAGGGGGTGATATTCTAAACATGTTAGAAGATTACTACACTCATTCTGAGGTAAATATTTAATCACTTAACTCTAGCTTCATCTTTGAAATTTAGTGAGTTTATTCAAAACTAGAATAAACAAACGCAAAGGTTAAAATTCGTTAGCCTTCTGCAAATATTTCAATATGCACTAGAAAAAGACACAAATCCAGATAAAATCACCTTTCATGTTTACGCAAATAAGAAAATTTATTAAAACAAAGCTGTAATGGATTCATGCTACAAAAATTTGAATTTCTTTCCAGGTTAGAGAGCTTTTTTTTACTGACAAGTAAGCAACAGTTGATGAAATAATAGATAGTACGAGTGCTATCGTTAACAAATTTTAAAGGGTGCCCCCTCTCTCTCTCTCATTCTTTAAAGAAGCAGTGACTGTTAATTCTCAACTTTTAACTTGGAATTTGGAGATCGATCCAGACATTTATGCATTTGAAAATAAGTGCTGCATTTATTAGGGAAAAGAGAATCAAAGATAATGGATTATTGATCGAAGCAGCTTAAAAGTTTTATAGTTGAATGCTTTTTCATTTTTATTTTGTTTTAAATGTCATTCATTACGAAAGGTGCACTGTAAAACGTACTTTTTCCATGGGGCCAATTCTTCAATTCGCGGGTATAAAATTACGCAGATTTTTTGGATTTCCCATTGTGTGTTTTAAATGCATATTAAGTGCAACGTGAAAATTTGGGACATTGCATCAATTATTTCCAGTTGGGAAAAAGTATGCCTACAGAATTACGTAATACTTTTTGACCTAAATAATTGTGCAGAACGGTTAAGTTTTGTTGTTAACAAAACCTTGGAACTGCCTAAAACTTGTTGTTTCAGCAATTAAGCACGTCTGGACTGAAAAGGTGAGAGAAGAGTGGGTCAATTTAACTTCAGTTTTGCATGTTACTTTGATGAAACAGTTTATGATTTTATGATGACAACAAAGCAAAAGTTAAGAGTGGACGGACTGCTAGTTCCACCATTTTCGTCATTTCAAACCCTAACTGACGCCCGAAAACGAATTGCAGATATTGTAAATTTACCTACAAGGAAAGATGACGTTTTTGTTATTGGCTATCCAAAATCAGGTACGTTAACGTTTTAATTAACTTTTTTAAATAACAGACGAGATTTTACTGATACAAAAAATGTATATCTATTGATACAAAATACATTCTGAATTTCGGAAGTTTCGGGAAAATATTTATTTGATAGGTGAATACATAAATATTGTAAATTTGAAATGCGTTGAAGTTTAGAAATAAAACACTTTTTCTGATTATTAATCTACTTGTATAAGTGGATACACATCTGTAGTTTGGGTATAGATCAAAGAAATACATGTAGCTTCTTTATGTGGCCGAATATAAGCCTTGCAATAAAAAAAATGTCTTAACATTTGATTTGCAATTTAATAAATAATGCCACGGATCTCTATCTTTCTAATCCATGCGTAAAAGAATTATTTGATAAGAAGACTTTAGGATATTACATTCTCTGAGAAAATATTTGCTTGTTCACACATCTAACTTGGGGAAAAAGGGGGGGGGGTGGCAAAAAGAGCGGAAAATGTCTATATTCAGTTCACAGTTTAAGAGGTATGTTTGCAAAGTCTGACACCTTCAGCACGACATTTTAGATTGAATAATGGATATTGAATTGTTTGAATGGACTTTAAAGCTTGAATACTGTTCGTTATCTCCATATTTCATATAGAGGAGAAGTCGAGAGTCAACTTGATTATCTATATTAACTAAGAATTACAGTACCCGCAACGTTTTTCTTGACTATGCTATCGTGTCCTATCGTGTGCATTTCCTATCGTATCGTGCGTGTATCTTATCAGGTTTTCCGTATATCGTATCGTATATGGCGTTTATCAGGTTTTGCGTTATCAGATTTTACGCTGATCGTGTGCATTTGGAAGGCATTTAATTTTACCACCATTTTCACAAAAAAGATCGAGGTATTCCTTTCTGCATTAATTGTGAATTTAGAAAAAAGAAAAAAAAACGAATAAACAGTAATCCACATTGTAAAGAAGAAGAGAAGGAAAGCACGATCAATGTAAAGTTTTCAGTAAATCCACATACCGTACCATCAGGATTTTGTTCAAATTATTAGAGCTCGCTCCGTGACTGGAAGGTCGTGGGTTCGAACCTCGGCCGCAACTGACCTAAGTCAATAAAAATAGGTAGCAACTATTCCAACGCGGGTATGTTAAGGCTACACCCAGAGATATCCTACTTGCCTTTATAATGTGACGTCATAGTAAGCTGTATGACGTGAACTTTAGAAATAATGATTTCTTAATATCTATATTTCAAGTTTAATTTCAGGTTAAAGAAATGAATGGAATCATTCAAAACATAATATAAACTAAATCTTGTCGTTTTTGGGTGATATAAATAGCTAAGTATTTAGCACGGGGGTTAAATACCAAACCCATGACGTCATAACTATTGATCAAATATTTGCCGAGTGAAGTTAAACGTGACGAGAATTCATGTAAACAAATAGATGAAATGGGAGTTTTAAAGCATATACGTGAATGTTATGTGATTCATAAGGAATTAAAGATTAAAAATCAAGTACGCTGATATATTCTTATCATGTTTTCTTAAAATGAACACAGGCAGTGCTTTGAAAGTCCGATCAGCCTTTTCTCTGTCGTTCTATAACAACAAAGATGCAAAAGTTCAACACTACGCCGCATACTTTGAAACAAATTTTTTGTTTGTATCGAAAGCTTGTATTCTATAGTACTTGGAAAGTGCTGCTAGAATCGTGTGGTTAACATGAATTGATAACATTTCCTTGATCGTATGTATAAAATGTAAAATTTTGGTAAGGTTTCATGTGAAACTTTGGAATATTTTTTTCTGTGTCGGGAGAGTAGGATTCTAGCAGCACTTTTCAAGGCCCAGTGATGTTTTTTCATAATAATTTTCACTAAAAGAAATGAATTAGCTCCGGGGTAGTGTTGAACTTTTCACTTTTTCATTAAGGCAGTTTTTCTATTTATAGACGTCACGTGATGACGTCGTAGTGGAGTGTTTCTTTTAGCCTAATACTCAGTGACGTCTATAGAAGGAATAATAATAGTAAATGTTTTATCCATGACTTTTCCGATTTATCAATGTTACATTTTACGAAAAAAGTCTATGATCTGGGTACTGCCTTAACATACCTGCGAAGCGTTCGGCACTATGACGTGAAAGTTGCAGGTCTTTCGTATGAGACCTTAAAAACCAAGGCCCCGTGTCACGACAGACGTTGGCACGATAAAGAATCCTCACTGCTCAATGGCCCTGAGTGCAGAGTAAAGGTATAAATTTGAAGCCCTTCACTGGTAAATGGTGACGTCTATATATGAGTGAAAAATTCTCGAATGGGAAGTAAAACAACATAAGATCAATCAATCAAGTGAAAGAGGGATTATTTACTGGAAAGTTAGTAAAAGTTTTCATAAACGATGGCATAAAAATAAAATTTATTTGAGATGCAATAGTTCGATAGTTATTTTGATGCTTTATTTATTTATTCATTCTGTTCACAGAAAATAACTGATGAAATAAGACTAATTAAAAAAATTTTTTTTGTTATGCCAAACAGTGCTTTTATCCCGGGAAGAAAAAAGGGTAACAAATAATTTACGTCAAATTTGAAGAAATAATGAATGAGGAAACTAGATTTTTTTTACATTTAAAAGTTCTAATTATACCCTTTTAAAAAAAACTCTAACCCCTCCTTTCCCCCACCCGGTAAAATTCTCTCAAGGCAAAAAAAAAAAAAAAAAAAAAAAACAAAAAAGTAAAAAAAATGAAATAAAGTAGATGTAAAAGGAGGGCTGTTTTATGAAAATATTTAGTAAATTAAGTTTCAACGTTTAAACCCTATTTCTTATAACCTGTAAAGGTCTGTCCCTCGATAGAAGTAACAGATTTTTACGCAATATAAATTTAATTTAAAACAAAAATTACATGTAATGATTTCATAAATTTATCTGGCCTTAATGTTTCGTGCATAGTCTCCCTAGAAGTCGTATCTACAATTTCAATTCTTAGTTTTTGGATGAGAAAGCATGATGTTTGTCCATAAACATTTAAAAAAAACCTTATCCTCCTTTAGTTTTGGTCCAAACATTACAAGAAATTTCTTTAAAAAATCTTTCAAAACGCTAGTCCTCCAACAGTATTGGTTCATTAATTTCAATCAGATTTTGTACACTTACCAGGATACATACTTCTGAGTATCGGTTTTTCATTTCGACAAAGGTGTTGTCATGTTAACTAAAAATGATTTTTCTGGAAATTCTTTCAAAATGCTACTCCTCCTACAGTTTTGGTCTAATTTGGGTAGGCCTTGATACGCAAGTACACTATTCTAAGATACATTATTATTCTGTCAATGTGATTTTGATTTCATCAAACAGTGTTGCCACGTTTACTAAAAATAGAAGTTCCTTTAAAATTCTTTCTAAACTCTACTATTCCTACAGGTTTGGTCCAATTTCAATAAGACTTAGTACACAAGTATACCATACTAAGATACATCAGGTACACATCAGTTGGGCTTCAGTCTCGTCATTTTTTTTATACGAAATTGGAAGTTAATAAATATTGAAATTATCCCACAATTCGATCAATTTTGCCCATATATATAATCTTTTCAATTAGCAAACAGCGTCCCAGTGCTACATTGATTGAAAAAAGAATAATGGTATTTCTATTAAAGTCATTAATGTTTGATATTTTTTTCAACTTTAACGTGTAAAACAAGTTTTATCTTTTTTGATATTTCTTTCTGAGACTACATGCTTGTCAGGTCGCGCAAATTGAAAGAGATAACGAACTTCAAATCTAAATCAAGTAAAATTAGGAAAAGAAGATACATACAAAAATAGATGCTTAAATATTTAAATATAGACCTATTTTGATTGTAAAATAAGCAAATATCATATTTCTAAAATATTAAGAAATCGTAAACATTATACGATGTTCAAAATTCTACCTTTTTGCAGTCATCCTTACATGAATATATCGATACATTTTTTTTTCACTTTATGGGACATTATTGTGAAAAATTAAGATATATACTGTTAAATTCATTTCACTTATACAAACATGACTTTTTTTTTGTTCATGAATTATACAAAAACTGTATCATATGTCCTTTATCAATATTCAGGCCTATTTAAAGCTTAACACGATTCGTAAAGGAATGTATCCGCCATATTCGATTGGTCTCTGGCTATATCTGAGGGCCTCTAAATAAAGCCGCTTCACTTAGTCACTGTTCAGTGTAATCAATCGTCACCGGTGTAGACGGACGTATGCTATACAGCATATGGAAGCGACAAAAAATAACTGTGTGCTTCTTCTAATCAAAATGCAGGAGAATAAAATACATGTACCAAAGAAACTTACAACAGTTGCACAGGTCAGTGCAGTATACAAACAAACACAAATACTACGTTACTGCAATAAAATGTAAATAAAGGTAATGCAAGATAATCAGCACGAACACGGGTCGTCTTTCTACGCCGACACCCGTGACAATAAAGCAGTCAGGTGTAACGAATACGAAGAGTATACCCCGGTGCTGATATCGTAGATAGTAATATCGAAAATGGCTACTGGACTTTTGCGAGAAGCGCTGACTTTAACAGTCGATCGACGGCTTACTTTTACACTAGGTCAATATACGGAGGCTCTTTTGCCATATAAATATTTAGCTTTAATTAAAAGGTAATAATGGACAGTTTCAAAGCACAGATTACGTTGTCTAGGAAGGGAACTGCAACCACTCTATCCTCAACCCTCTCCCTTTCCCCCTTGACCAATTCTTGTCAAGTTTTACTTTCGAAATGTTTTTTCTTCCTTATTTAATTCCTTCAGCAATTGAGACTGAAAAGAGATACTACCCCTCACGAATAACATATTTCAAGTTATGTTATTCTGCCTCCCATCATCTCTTGTGTAGATGTATACTAGTAAATCAAGTATGCGCCCCTAACATCATACCTATAACCACTATTAATGTTTTCTTATCTATTATCAATTCCGTACCCCCGTACATAACGCAGGTTTAAATGTCAAAGTAAGCCGTCGACTGTAAAAGTCAGCGCTTCTCGCAAAAGTCCATTTACGAGTCGTGTTCAGCTTTAACATGGAAAAATAACAGAAGGAGACGTGATTTGTTTCTATTAAATAACAAGCAGGTACATGTATTTGAGTCGCTTACGCCAGCACTGCAGCTATTAAACATACACAAAAGTCCAGTCCGGCGAATGCCAAGAAGAACAATGATTATGCAAACAATACGATGTCCTTAATTTGTCGAAAACAAATGTATACATATTGCACGATTCTCATGTCCTGTTAATGAGGTGGAAAATATGTGTGATTTCTTTCGTTTGAAGAACGAATTAGACAGAACTCAATTTCTACTTGGTAATAATAATGAATGGATTAATCTGGATATTTAAAGTTTTCAATTCGAATACCTGTAAAGGTATGTTCAGTCATGCGGTTCAATAGAGAGATAGAGAGTTGTTTGTTAAGGCCAGTTTTGGACAAGCACAGCTGGTAACACGTTCAAAAACATGCAGAATTATTAGATTTTATGAATCCAACTTACATTTACATGTTGTTATTTAATAATATATGTACTGTTAATACGAGTACATGAAAGCTGCTGCGTGTCGTTGCTAGTCCATTAAATGTGTTGTGTTCTTTATTATTACTGATTTGGTATCAGGAATGAATACGTTTTAAAGGAGAAGTATACATATGCACTGGTAATAAAGCTATGTTTAGAAAACGGAAAATATTAACGCATTTTCATGCTTTGCAACATTACTTCTGCTTAAAATACATATGCGCATCTTATGTAGTCATGAAACACATGAAAATTATAAAAATTAGTAAAATTAGCAACAAGTCTTCTATCAGTTTGTTTACATATCATAAAAGGGAAAAAGAAATACATTGAATTACTAAGTAAAAAAATGAATACTTACATGTACGTACATAAATAATATTTATCAACGAAATAAAAAAGCAAGTAATGAAGATACATGTAATATTTCGTTTTGTAAAACATTTATCTCTACTTTAATTTACCAATCATGTATCCTACCAAGTTTTGCTTTTATCAGGTTTTGTGTTTATCGTGTTTTGCGTTTATCAGATTTTGTGTTTATCGGGTTTTGCGTTCATAGTGAAAACTATTAATCCTGTAGGACCCTGTGGGACTTCTATTGTATCTTGCATGTATCCTATCGTATAGTATAAAGGGGATGAAGGACACATGGTCACATGACTCTGTTTAACTACGTCATAGTCTCCGTTTATATAAGTGCAAAACGTGTAAACCATCAGTTCCTGTAAAAAATTTTGACAATTTGTTTTACTTTAATTACCATCTTATATATATATATATATATATATATATATATATATATAAAAATAACATTCTTGTAAACTTTAACAAATTGAGGAATGTTTGATCCACTCCTCTGTTTCCCTATGCTGCGCGTCCAACAAGTCGGTGACGTCATACAAGATCTGATAGTACAGCAAGATCAAACTCGATGAATACACTGGCATGATTTTTATGTAAAAAGAGGTTATAATCAGTATATGATGAGATATTTTGAGAACTGGAGAACATAAAAATTGTTTTTGCATTGCTGATAACGGGCATCTTATGAAGGCATATCTTATTTCGCTTATTAAGCTTTCCTGTGACGTCATAGTTGGTTTTTCCCGTACTCGAGAAATATAAACATGACACGCTTTGGTCATGCTTATGTCTTGTTTAATTAACGATGTCTCTTACAATATTGAGGTCAGCTTCACCATTCGATATTTTTACAGTCAATCAATAAAATGGAGGACTTGCATTTCAACGTAAATTTTCAAATATTGAATGATAGAATTTTATGCAAATTAAGTTTATTGTTGTTTAAGTTGTCTTTAAAAGTACGTAATTTTCCTAAGTTGTCTTTAAAAGTACGTAATTTTCCTAACCCAGATGCAGTGTAATAGAAGAAACCTGTTTTTTTTTTTTTTTTAGAATTTTAAACCCCATTCATACTCTGAAATATTTTAAAAGATGCATGTCCACTGACATATTTTTTATCTATGCTTAAAAAATCCCAGTATGGACAGAGTAATGGGCCCGAAAACATGGAGAATCAAAACTCCACTTGGACACTGTAGACCATAGTATTTGTCGATCAATATCTCTAAAATGAGGTAGGAAACCTAATAATTTAACTGCTTTAAGATATGAGGGACATACTAAATAAGAAATATACAAAATGTGAAAAAAAAAATGAATGACAAGTAATTTTTCAGCTGAAGGTCCTTCTTCCCCTTAAATATGGAGATATCAAACAGTAATCACGCTCAAAAGTCCATTGAAGCAATACAAATCGGGAGCTGAGCAAAAACCTCTAAAACATCAGGTGCATCATAAAAGTTTTGTTTTTAGGTTACCAAAAACGTCTTTTTCCAATACAATATCCAGATATGAAACAGATGTGTCAGACTCTGTGGTATCTCTTATTGTAAGTTCACTGGGCTATATCGAGTCGACATATCAATGAAAGGAACTATTATTAATTAATAATAAGTCGTCTATATATCTAAATGTCGAGGCCACGGCAAGTGTTTTCTTCTTCTCATGTATATTTTTGAATAAATTCTGCTTCATATAAATCCAAAAATAGGTCTGCTGATAACGGGGCGCCAGTAGTACCCATGGGAAACCTTACAGATTGTTGGAAGATCTGATATCCAAAAACTACATAGATATTGTCAATCAGAAACTCAAACATATTTTTAATATCTACTTCAGAGTACTTTTGTGTACAATCAGAATACTTTTTAACAAAATGATTTTGAAAATAACCAATGGAAAGGTAAGTTAATTTACGAGTTCCATTTTTATTGGAAAAGCAGCTGTTTATGATGTCAAAAAGCCTGGACTTTAATATTTTTGTACCCTATCCTATCGTATATCATGTCAGGAATAACGTTGCGGGTACTGTATTAGCAATTCAGTAAAAGTAGGAGAATGATACTCATACATGTACAATCATTTTCCTTCTGACAACTTCATTTTTGATTGGTTGTATTGAAAGATACTAAAGAGTTATGTTATTGAATGAAAAGAGGAGAAAAATGAAAATAATAAAAAAATATTTGATGTTGAAAGTACAATAACATAGAAATTAATGGTACTGGCAAAATTATGCATTTTTGAGAGGCCCAAAAATGCACTGAATCTATATGCTCCATTTACTATAATAGCGCTGTCTTCTAGTTAATGGAAAGGAAAAGATGATTTAACAAAGAATATCCTTACATGCAGAAAATTTCTTATTTTACTATATGCTTTATGATTATTTTGGGTGTGTGTGAAATTGGACATCATGATAGTACTTCATTTAATTTCAAAAAGGAAGCCATTGGCTGAATGAAATCGTGCCCCGCCTTCAGAATTCATGTCTGGACACCCCTCACAAATTGATAGACACCTTCCTAGAGTATATGCCAGATCTACAGGAATTGGAGAATCTTCCTTCGCCTCGAATAATGACTTCCAGTGTCCCAGTTAAATATCTTCCAAAGGAAAACAATGGGAAAATTATCCACTGCATTCGTAACCCGAAGGACATTGCAGTGTCTGCTTTTTATCATTTCACAACCGAACAAATAAGCAAGGACTACTGGCTTCCAGAATGGCCAACTTTCTTAGACGATTTCTTACGTGGGGGTATGTTGAAGTCATTGTTGTTTTCTGACAAGATCAAATCGTTATCATTTGACCCTTAAGATCACAGTGGTGCACTTACAATGTACTAGTGTTTTGTCCATAATCCTGTAGTTTCAATATGCTACCAAAAACAAAATTACTAAGAACGCATGAATAGATTACCTGAGAAATTATAAATGTCCTATTTATTCTTTGGTGAGATACTACTATTCATTTAATATTTTATTTAAACAGAGATTTATTACGGAAGTTGGTTTGAACGAGAGAAAGAGTGGGAAGAGGCAGCACGACAAAATCCAGAAAAGATTTTGATTGTTTATTATGAAGATGTTAGGAAAGTATGTTCGACAAGAAACTTTTTGTATTTACTTCCCAAGGCGTGCTGTTGAACTTCATGCCGTTTATTCTTCAAAAGATACTGAACCTATGTTTGTTTTAATGTTTACTGTAGAATGGTACGGAGACGTTGCGACGAATATCCAATTTTCTTGGAACCTCGTCCGATCCTACATTTCTTCAGGCTGTATATGAATGTACCTTTGAGAAAGTAAAAGAAAGAGAAAGGGATTCAAAGTGGAGCTTTATCTACAGAAAAGGTTAAAACATAAAATACTCTGAATCTAAATTGAAATATCTTTAAAGTTATAATTTCAATTGCTAAATATAGAATTATGTAAAGAAAAATACTAGTATACATTTTTTTATATTACACGTTCTGTATTTTTATATTACACGTTCTGTATTTTTGTATTCATACCACAGAAGAGGTTGGTGATTGGAAATCGGTGTTTACTGAGGAACAGAATAAGAAGTTTGATCAGGTCTTCAATGAAGAAATGAAGGATTCAAAATTAAAAATTCAATGGGAGTAAATGGTTTTGAACAATGTTCAAAGACTTTTGTGCATTCATTGAATTTGCTTCGTATTTTAAACTTATAAAGGATTCTTTTTTATTCCTTAATAACCAGTATGAACAAAATATTGTTTTATTTGAACTATTGAAAGCAAAAATATGAGTTGCGTGTGACTTTTTTACAACACATGAACTGAATAAAATGGAGAAAAAAATGAATAAAAGGAAATATTGTTAAATAAATTCAAGGTTATCATATAATTTAGGAATGACTCTAATTCTTGGCCAAATTATTCAAGTATAATCTGGTTTGGGTCAGTTTACGCTTTATAATCCGCGAAGCGGATTATAAAACAGCGTAAACTGACCCAAACCAGATTATACTTGAATAATTTGGCCAAGAATTAGAGTCATTCCTTGTAATTTAATTTTAAAATCATTAAATAACTATGGGTGTAAAATTTCGTTGCTTTTTATTAGTTCAAATTTGCCGCTCACTAATACAACCGTAGTAACGGAAATGATGGGAAGCAAGGGGAGGTAAAAACTGATACATAGGCCTAGCAGCCTTGTTGTTTGTTTACATGTGGTAAGATCGAATTATTGTTTGAAGTTTAAGGTACATTTATTGAATCTGGAATTTTCCATGAATTCCGAGGACTGGAATTGAGAGGATTGTATGGATACAGATGATTCAGCTGGTTGTCAGGGGGGTGTGTCCCCATACCAAACCAGGTTATACAGAAATAATTTGTGTTCCTTTTTGGATATTAACCAATCAGAGGCTAGAATACAAACAAAATTATATTATAGAGACATAATCTGCATTCTTTCTGATCATTTTACAAAAAATGCAAAACCACAACGTTAAGAAAGATAAAAACCAGTTCTGACTTGATCACAAATACATGATATCGCTAACAAAGTAGGTTTTAATAAAATATTTTATTTGTATGTACATTAAAGATTTATAAATGTTAAAATTCAGCAGTAATCATTTTTAAAAAGTCTAGAAAAAGAAGCTTACTATCTGAAAAATTTGTTAGTTAATCTTTTGTGGACTCTTCCTCTTGAAGGTTTATGCAGCCTTTAAAGCATCTATGTATATTATTTTGCCAATATATTTGCAAATATTTAATAATATGATGCAGGAGAATAAAAGTGTGGTTTTGAACACATTTATACTTTCTTTAATTGATTTAATTGAGAGGACTACTGTAGATCCATTATTTCACGCAAGTACTTAATATCACGAAATTGATCTTGCCAAATCGCGAGGACAATAATTCGAGAGTAGCCGGTTGATCAAGATATTTTACTTGGATTTCAGCCCCATAAAAGTAAAGCGAGTAATTTTATTTTGCTAGTGGTGCTTCTCACGAAATCATGAGATAATTAATTCGCGTACATTCAGGAATCTACAGAATGTAGATCCGCCTGGTTAATTAAGCTAGTCTCTTTTGTTTGATCCCTATCTAATATTTTTTAAGTTTGAGGATACCTCTTTCATCCAACCACAGTCACTTTTATGTGTCACTATGTGTCATTAGAATACAAAAAAAAACCCAGGTCTGCTTATAAAGTAGCTCAATGTGTGACCATTGGGATTCAAAGAGATTGCTGGAAGAACTGGTCTCCTAATACATTAAAGAAATTGTTAATGAGGAACTCCAACATCTTGTAAAGTAAGCGTACTTTTCTTATAAAATCACAAAAAGAAATTAAACAAAGTAATTTTTTAGATGATTTGTTAGTTAATAAGAAAATTTCTACAATTTTCACAGAATGTTTTTGGAATTGAGTGTTTGTGACCAGTATCAAGTGGCAAGCTACCAAGTTGTATGTTAGCTGAGAGACAACACCATTTCGCTTTGTTCACTTAATTAATTACAGCACTAAGCAAATGACATATTTGTATATATTGAATAAATTACGCACTAGGCAAGTGTCCATTATATTTGTATATTTTGCTTTGATCTGTATATTTAGATCCCCCCCCCCTTCTGAAAGTGTTTTGCTCCGTTGTTATTTTTTATTTTGATCAAGGTTTTTGTTATTAAATGTCAATTAGAAATTTGTTGGCATCGATCACGGTCAAAGTTTTAGAGTTACTCCCCACGGCTGTTTGTATTAATAGTCGCGTTGCACTATTTTAGCACAGGAGCATGTGGAGAGTAAAGAAGCATGTGGAGAGTAAAGAGAGCAGATTAGATATTATAAGGACATTGAAAATCTGTGATATTTTCTGACAAATGCACACGTATTTGTTTGCGAAATATATTTAGAAAAGGGCCAATGAGAAGTCGAATTGGTGAATAACACGTAAAACAATAAGCGAAAAGTATTTGGATCCGCGCCCAATTTCATATAAGTAGTGATGACGTCTGTACTAATCTTCTCATAAAATCATTATTACAGTGTGCTAAATATTTTATATAAAAGGAATATTCTTTACACATTTTAAAGAATAAGCAATCAAATTTATTTAACGAATTTTTGTAAGTTTTGTGTGAGCTTTTGGTGTGTAAATCACACAGACTTGCACGTAGGCATATTTTTCATGAAGCGCTATCCCAGATTTCTACTTATCCTTATGACGTCCAGACGTCATAACTGCTTGTATGAAACTTGGCGCGGATCCAAATACTTTGTGCATACTGGTGCTTTAAGCGTTATTCACCACTTCTCATTAGCTGTTTTCTAAATATATAGTTTTCATTTGACCAACAAATACTTGTGCATTTGTCAGAAAATATCACAGATTTTCAATCTCCTTATAATATCTAATTTTTATTACACGTTCGATATTGTTAAAATTTTACACGTCCCATGGTGTCTAATTTAGCCTTTACTAAACAGTTCTAGTACTTGTAATGAGAAAAAAAAGTCCGCCGACAACCTGTTTATATGTATACGTAATAACTCTCCACATTCTCCTGTGCTATATAAAAATAGTGCCATGCGACTTTTAAAACAAACGGGGAGTCACTCTTAAGCTTTGAGCATGATCGATGCCAACAAATTTCAAATGGACCAAAATGAAAATAAAAACAATGGGATGGGATACTTTGAGAGGGGCGGGCGGGGCGAAAGGAAGTTAAAGTATAAAATTTCATTGTAAAAGCTCAAAAGCTTCTAGAGATATCGCCCGGAAACTAAAGTCTTACACAGAGACAGAACGTATGAATTTACGACCTTGATCTTACACCTTTTGACCTCACAATCAATAGGGGTCTTCCTTGGACAATAGGGAGTTTTGGTATAAAAATTTCATTGCAAAAGCTCAAAGGCTTCTTCATATATGACACGGAAACGAAAGTGTTAAAACAGACAGAATTTATGACCTTTGACCTTTTGACCTCAAAATCAATATGATTTTCCTTAGGCCGTAGGGAGTTGTTATGTAAAATTTCAAAGCTCAAAGGTTTCTCGAAATATTGGAAATTAAGGTGTTACAGACAGACAGAAATACACACAGACGGACACTCATACTCAAATTAATATTCCCCACTTTCAGTGAAGATGGGGGGGGGGAGGGGCGGGGGCAAAAAATGTCGCTAATAAAGGAGCATGATTTGTATGGGCCCATCAGTATTCCAACGGATTGTCGGAAGACCTGGTCCCCAAAGCCAACATAGATACAGTATTGTCAATGAGAAACACCAACATCTTTTTACCAACAACTTCAGAGTCAGAATGCTTTTTAGCAAAATACTTTTGAAGATAACCAATCACAAGGTAGGAAAACACGATTTCAATTTTTATTGAAGAGGCAGTTGTCTATGTCAAAAACCTTCTCTTTAATTTACTATGAGGAATGGTTGTACATGTATAAAACATGCAAAAGTCTTATGTTTTGATTCTTTTGATGTTTGAAAAGTTTTGAGATTTTAAATTTTACAAAAGTCGTTTGGAGTTTTTTTTAGAATCCACATTTTATTTACACCGCTTTTTAAATACCGGGTACGTTCTAAAACAATTGTCTGAAGTTTCTACTTCACAACAGTTAATATTTTGGTGAGGAGTAAGGATAGGGGCTTGGTTGAACATTTACTGGATCCTAAATTATATCTTTGTTTGAAAGGATTTTTATGAAGTTTTGGAAGCTAGTATAGGGACAGTAAATTAAACCCACTCCCATTGACTGAAACGTATGCTTCATTGGAACCCTGTCTCTTGCCAATAAGCTTACTGAGTTCTACTCCGCGTAACTTCAGTGATTTTTTTTTAATTAGGACTACTTATCAGTCTATAAAAAAATGGGGAGGCATCCTCTGCAAGTTCCTTGTGTTTATACACAGTCTTATAACGTTCTTTCTACTGTACTTCAGATTTTTGTTCCCCGCTTTCACTGAAAGTGGGGGATATTAATTTGGGTATAACTGTCCATCCGCACGTATGTTTAGCTGTCTACATTTCTGTCTGTGTGTAACAATTTCGTTTCCAGGCTATATCGCAAGAAGCCATTTGAAATAAAATTTAATTCACATCTTTCTATGGCCGAAAGAAGACCCCTATTAATTTTGAGGTCAAAAGGTCAAAGGTCAAGTTCATAAATTCATACATTCTGTCTGTGTGAAAAATGTTTGTTTCCAGACGATATCTAGAGAAGCCTTTGAGCTTTTGCAATAAAATTTTACACCACAACTTCCTATGGCATAAAAACAACCCTATTGGTTTTGACGTTAAAAGGTCAAAGCTATAAATTCATACATTCTACCTGTGTGTAATACTTTCCTATCCGGACAATATATCATGAAGCTTTTGTGCGTTTGCAATGAAATTTTATACCACACTCTCTATAGCCCCGCCCCCCTCTCAAAGTGTTTTGCTCCGTTGTTATTTTTTATTTTGATCAAGGTCTTTGTTATTAAATGTCAATTAGAAATTTGTTGGCATCGATCACGGTCAAAGTTTTAGAGTTACTCCCCACGGCTGTTTGAATTAATAGTCGCGTTGCACTATTTTAGCACAGGAGCATGTGGAGAGTAAAGAGAGCAGTTTATTACATATAATAAAGCTTGTGGGAGGACTTTACATAGTAAATCTATAAGAACTGTTTTGTAAAGGCAAATTTAGACACCATATGTTGTGTAAAAATATTAACAATATCGAACGTGTCAAGAATGAAAAATTGGCGTTTTAAGGAGGATGAAAATCTGTAATATATCAAACAAAGCACACGTATTTGTTGCTCAAACGAAAAATATTTAGTTAGAAAAAAGCCAAAGACAAGCTTAAGTGGTGAATAACACGTAAAACACCAATATGCACAAATTATTTTTTATCCTCGCCCAGTTTCATACAAGCAGATATGTGTGGTATGTACAAAATTTCTCATAGAATCATTATTAATGTGTAATTAATATTTTATATAAAAGGAATCTTCAGTACATATTTTAAACAATAAGCAATCTATCTATATGATTATTCATATTGGCATTTACGATGTGAAAATTTTGTTTAAAAAGATTGTCATGTAGATGTTCACAGAAATAGAAAATAAAAGATAAAATCTGCGCACACGCCACAATTCTTAAGCAAATTTGGATGAAAATCTAAACTTTAAACTTATATGGTCTTAGGGCCAAAAAGCTGAAAAGTCAAGGTTGACCTATTTTCTTCCACCATCAGCATTTTTTTTCTACCCAGAAATTTCTTGACAAGCAAAAACAAAACAAAACAAAACAAAAACAAAAAAACTAAACAAAACAAAACAAAACAAAACAAAACAAAAACAAAAACAAACAAACAGACAAACAAACAAAGCAAAACAAAGAAACAAACAAACTCCTCTCAACCGTGAAAAGCCTATTTCTTAACAGGGGTCCACGTTTTCAAGGGGGGATTACAAAGTCGGTTTTAATTTGCTTCAATATATACATTTAACAACTCTGCAAGTTCCACGGGGGGGGGGGAGACCCGACCCCCACTCATTTTTCCTTAAGTTGGGGACACAAAATCTCTGAATTAGCTTGTAGTTGATATAGGTAATTCCCTTAGGAGGTCAGTCAGTCAAACAATCACGTCTTTGTTTTTGTAGATTTCTCTTGGATCAGGAAGTCACACCAATAATAATCTATCATATTTTACCTTATTCCAGTAGTTGGTTGGAACTAAAAGGAACTGTTCAGTCCGACCCAGCCATAGACAACTGTTTCCTAATGTGTAATAATAGTACTGTTTATTTACTATCTACTCTATCTACCAACATATAACTTTATAATGAATTAGTATGCTTTTGTATACTAACGTTTTACATGATCCAGGCATTCATTCATTTAGAATATTAGTGCTACATTTATTAGAAGAAAAAAAAACTACCCAAAAGAAAATCAATTAATGAGCAAAGCAGCATTAACATTTCATGGTTGAATACTTTTTTCTCATTATATATTTAGTTTAAAACTTTATTCAATACCAAAGGTATATTACATAATGCTTTTTGACCTAAATCATAGTGCAGAACGGACCATTGTGTGGTAACAGAATCTTGAAACTGCCTTAAACGTCGTTATTTTAAGAACTCAGTACATCTGAACTCGCAGGGGTGAAAAAAATTTGTGTCAATTTAGCCTCAAATTGGTAAGTTACTTTGGCAACTAAGTACACCTGGACTTGCAGGTGGGAGAGAGGGGTGGGTCAATTTAAACTCAGTTTGATATATTACTTTGATGAGACAGTTTATGAATTTATAATGACGACAAAGCAAAAGTTAAGCGTAGACGGACTGATAGTTCCAGCATTTTTGCCTTTTCAAACCTTAACGGACGCCCGAAAACGAATTGCAGATATTGTGAATTTACCCACGAGGAAAGATGACGTTTTTGTTATTTCCTATCCAAAATCAGGTACGTGATTTCTATACATGTATAGTATTTAGCCTCTTTTTGTCCAGTACAATATATAAATATTTTAAATAGTCATTCTTTTATTATCTTTTTTTAAAATGACAGAATAGATATAAGATAAAGAAAGTGCAAGAAGTTGTGATACAAAATTCGTTCTGAATTTGGGAAGTTTCGAGAAATTATTTAGTTTTGGATTTAGGTAAATCTTTGTGAATACATAAATATTTTTTGTTTGATATTGTACATGCAAAGAGTGATTACACATGCATCTGTAGTTTGCCTGAAAGAGTATCTAACAACTGGATAAAAGAAACATTTCTTCATGTGGCCAAATATAAACCTTGCAATGAGAAAAGTGATTCGATATTTGATTTGCATTTAAAAATGTACCAGGATCTATATCTTTCTTATCTATGCCTAAAACGGTTATCTGATAAGACGACTAAAAATAACGCATAATATAAAGTCATGTTTATTTGTTTAACACCCCTTCGAGAATTTTTCACTCATATTGAGACGCCAGCACTTGTCAGTGGAGGCTGCAATTAATACTTGTACTCGGCACTTACTGCCTTTGAGCAGTGAGGGATCTCTTTCGTGACAGCACCTAATGCGATACGGGACCTCGGTCCAACCGCTGTCTCATCCGAATGACCGTTCTCCGCATCACACTGTGGATTCGAACCCGCGATGTAAGGTAAATCATATACGGTACCAATTATGATGCACCAGATATGCATTTCGACAAATTATGTCTCTTCAGTGATGCTCAAGCCGAAACGTTAGAAATCCAAAATATTTAAATAAAATGACTTTGAAAAGCTGAAAAAAGGTGTGCCAAAGACTTGAGCCAAATGCATCGAAGGATCAGAGCTACGTATGAGGGAGATAATCCTTAATTTTAAAATAAATTTCTGAATTATACCACAGCAATTAAATATATATCCGTATTTTCAAGCTAGTACCGAAGTACTTAGCTACTGGGTTCAATTCCTTACTTTAAAGCAAACGCTCTAACTACTGTGCCACGCGGGCGCCTATAAGGTAGTGGATGTTTGTGAATTGCGTTTGTACATATATGTAACAGGGGTGGTCGCGTGGTAAGAAAGAGCGGGAAATCTTGATATTTGGTCCAGATTTAAAGAGTTATGTTTAGAAAGCCTGACGTTAGGGATTACATTCTTATCCTTGATATAGAATGCAGATTGAATAACGCATATAGAAGTAAATTTGAAATTGATTAACTTTATGTGCTAAGTATTATCAGCATTTCAGCAAAAGTAGGAGTTTCCTTCTGACCACTTCATTTTTAAGCGCTTAGCGTAAAACGCTTATAGACAGCTTACAACTGCTTCCGATCCAGCGCGCCACTAAACAAGTTCGATAACTTTACTGAGTCTTCTAGAAATATACTTCTTGAAATCTCCGACTTTTTCAGCTATTTTGGTTTCACACAGTTACATGCAGTTCTAGTAATAGGTGTTAATCGGTATGCCCAAAATTGACCTTCATATTGTCTTCCCACATTTTTTTTTATTAAAATAGAAAATTTAGTGTTATAACTACTTACAGATCTTTCTGTTACCATCCTTGCATCATGTCTAGAGTTCTAAATATTGTAGATTTCGCATCTTTGTTTCAATGAGCAACAGACAGACAGTCTATATAGACTTGTATTGTGTAGTCTTTACTTGTAACATAGATAAAAATATTTCTGATGTAAAAGGCAGCATATGCATAGTGGCTATGTTTTCAAACAATCAACTAAGACAGGAAACTAACAAAATTTCCATTTCTAACAGGGATATCGATGAAAATTTGGTGCTTTTCAATTATGTGTGAAGAAATAAATTGCAAAAGGACAGGAATGGCGGTGATGTGATGTTATGTATACTTGTGTTAGGAACCTAGGAAGAATTCATATATTGTATATAAGGTTATAAGTGGGTTGAGAATTTGTAGGAATATCGGTTTAGCGACATTTAGAGGACTACATGAAAACGGAATAATACAATTTTATATCTCCATGGATATTAGGAGATATAGTTGAACCTATTTTATACATGTATATAACGAGGTTAATAAACAATTTTCAAAACTGAATTTTAGGTTGTGTAGAATGTTTTTCTAGAAATATGGAACTAACAGAGAAATAACAGGTCGATTATCTTTTAGTAGTCCATATCAAATGCCTTGAACACACTGGTCCTGTGTCCATGCTATTCTTATTATTGTTTGCGTGGTAGGTAATATAATAAATCGATCAGTAACAAATTAAATCACGCTCAACAACAGCCAATCTTGAATTAAAAATAAAAATTATAGCATACCACAAAATTGCTAGCACAGAATAAATTTATTGTTACGATTTTTGCAATCGGTGTGGCACATTCAAGAAAGTAATACTAGCGACATTTTTTAAGTGTTCAAAATTTGTTGAAATGTAACATTTATCCTGCTAATTTATTACTAAATGTACAATTTGAATTTGGTCGGAAAAATAATTTCCAACATTTTCTTCCTCCTTGCTTGCGATTTATACATAGAGCTAGGTCTTAAAGATTCCCAGGACCTTTAAGATTTCTACTTGTGAGGGGCGCTGGAAAAATATATTTTGAATTCTATATTTGCTTCTTCTTTCTCTCTTTTAGGATTTAGAACATGCGTTTATTTTGGACTGATTATCTACCACTTCCTCTATACTAGGTTAATGATTTTTTTAAAGATTATCTGTCAGTTTTATGTACATGTGATTGACCTTTTAATACATTACATTAAGTTTACTTTAAATAAAGAGGAAAAGACACAATGTTGAATTTCAAAATGTTAAAAATTTTAGGGAAAATTTCTAGCTGTTGAACTGTAGTTCATTCACCAGACAAACCAGAGAACTACAGATCCAACCTTTGTTAAAACCTTCTATTTACGGCGCCGCTTTTTGTCGCACTCTCTGGGCATTATTTCTTGTATTATATGCGTTTCCCCGCCGAAAGCATGGTATCCATTAAGATACTATATCCCCAAAAGCCTCAGATTTAATGAAAAATAATAGAATACTGATACATACATGTACCCCTTGAATTATAAGTGTATTTAGACATAATTCCCATTTACTGTAGAAGTATTTTTCCGCGTGGTATTAATTTACGCTAAGAACACGTTTACAGATTTTCCGCGGAAATCTCTCTTAATGTACTTAATGAAATATGGATGACAAAAAAAGTCAAGCTCATAAGTCCATTAAAACAAACCAGAAAGGGAGCAGAGCAAACACGGACTCTAAAACGGATCTCGGACCAGGTGCCCCGTCGATCAGTCAAACCCGCTGTATCTTCTTGTCCATAGAAATAATTCGGTGTGAAAATAATGTTCTAACAATTTGTATGAAAAACGAAATATTGACTTTAAACGAGACTGTTGATATGCTTGTTTCTTCAACTTATTTGTCAATAGCTAGAAATTGTTCATACGTAGAGGATGCTCTTGCGTATCAACTGGGAGATCTATACATAAATTCAATATGCAGGTGACAAGAGTATATTGCTACATAAATAAGGGAAGTTGACCATAGAAAAGTCATGTAGAAGTTTTTAAATGAATTCTGCTTCATGTTAATACAAAAATAGGTCTGCTAAAAACAGAGCAGAATAAGTACCCCTTCGAAATTCCGACAGATTGTTGGAAGACTTGTCCAAAAACTATCGATATAGATATGTTCTACAAGAATTTCAAGCATATATTTAAATATCATCTTCGGAATACTTGTGTGTATACTAAGTAATCAGAATGTGTTTGAAGAAAATAATTTTGCAAATGACCAATGACAAGGTAAGTAAAGTTACGAGGTATATTGAAGGTATATGGTGTTTATCTAAGAAATCCGCGTAATTCCCTATAGATTGAACAGAGATTTTGATTCCGTGGAATTACAATCCCTTGGAAAAAGTACGTTAAAAGTATTACATTCAGTATGCAGAGCAGTATGTGTCATAATTTGTGACCTTAGCATGACCTTACATTAGCTCAGTCGGTAGAGGCTCGCTCCGTGATCGGAAGATTGCAAGTTCTAGCCCTTGCCGCGAAAAACCTAAGTCGATAATAAAATAGGCATCTTAAAAACCGAGGCCCCTTATCAGGGTAGGCGTTGGCACGATAAGGATCCCTCCCTTCTCAATGACCCTCGGTGCCAATGCAGGTAAATGTCTAAATTTGAAGTGTATTGTTACGTCTCTATACGTGTGAAAAATTCTCGAATTAATGAATCAGCCCTTGAAGAGTTATTTCCATTTGTCTCTAATCAATAAAAATCAATTTTAAAAAATCTAATTTCAAATTGTTATTCTACTCCAAATTAATAAATACATCTTTCCATCGCAGCATTTTTGATATTCTTAATATTTCAATTTTTATTTTTTTAGAGATTTACCCGTCCCCACAAACCTCAATGCGATCTTCATTGATCAATTTCTGTTTAGGCAATTACAACTCATATTTTAAAAATTCTTGTGGTACACCATGTCTACTGTAAAACGCTTTAAACTAATATCAGAGTATTTTATACATGATGGATATTTAAGGATAGAGAATTAAGTTCTATCAGGGAAGGAATATCTTAGTTGTCAATGTGTTTCACTCCTAATCTTGTTACTTCGGTCTTGGAATATCAATTAAAAAACCGCATTCCGATTTCCATGTTGGGGTTATACTAAAGTACGCCTAGAAAATTTTCACGCCCGTGTTTTATATATCTTATTTCTTTTTAATAACAAATTGAATACATTCGGTAAGGCGTGAGAATAATTTAAAACAGAAATCCCATGTAAACACAGGTATTTTGTGTTATGAAGTCATTGAATATTGAGAATGGTCATGCTAGTTCAAATCACTGAACTGAAGTTTATTCTTAAACAGGAAAACTCAGAATTGTAATTGCGGCTAAACCTCTTTTATCTGAATGTTCTATTTTTTAGCATAATTATGTTGACGTTAGGGAAGAATAAAAAAGCTCGTACTTATTCCGGTACAACAGAAAATTTAAATTTTAACTACATATTGCACAACTGCATTTTTAAAATCCATTGTTTATCGCTTCCTTGTACTTTCAGTAACTTGATTGATTAGGGCTACAATTTTTGTAAAATATCTGATTTTCTCTAGGCTTTGATATACATTACATATGACTGTATATCATTCTTGATGATTGTTGAGCAAAGTTGATAATTTGTGTCGTATAAAATAAAATATATGGAGATAACAAAAAGTATTCATGCTCAAAAGTTTATTCAAACAATACAAATCAGGAGCAGAGAAAACATGGTCCTCTGAAACATCAGAAGTACATGAGATCAGGTGCCATGGAGAAGTGAGCATCCCCTGCCGACCGGTCACTCCCGGCGTGTGCTCCTTGTCATGATAATAGCAGAAAAGTCCGTCGACAATTTATTTTGTAAATTATGGCCTAACAAGTAGTTTGAAAAACGTCAGTCAGCATTTGACTTCATGATAAATTGTGTTTGCTGACAAGGTCAGATGAAACTTGAATTGAAGCAAGATCATGTCAAATAAGAATCAAGAGGAGTATATGTGGTATGGTACAACAGGGCAATTATTGTTTACTTCCGGATCGTTAATAGTCTATCCTCCTTCGGTTATCTTTTTTTACCCATAGATGCTGGAAAATTACACATTTTCAGATTTCTTCTTTTTGTCTTTTGACAGATATTCTTCTCCAGAGGGAGGCACAAAATGTTAGAAAATGTTAGATGAATACGAAATCTGCACATAAACGTAGTTTGACGAATTACATGTTATAATAACCCGTCTGAAAGATACATAAAAGAGTTATGTATATGAATGAAAAGATGAGGGGAAAAAAATGAAAAAAATATTTGATGTCGAAAATACGATGATATGTAATTGTAACTAATGGTAATGGCAAAAATGTGTGTTCTTGAAACTCCGAAGATGCATGGAATCTATATACTCTGTTAAATATATATTTGCACTGTCTTCTATTTAATGTTAAGGCATCCTCTGGATGATTGAAAAAAGAACATCCTGACATGCATAAACCTTTAAAAAAATATTTATTTATTTATTTATGATGATTCTTTTGGAGGAGATGTAGGGGATGAAATTGGAAATTATAATAATACTTTATTTAATTTTAAAAAAAGGAAACCATTGGCTGAATGCAATCGTGCCCCGCCTTCAAAATTCATGTTTGGACACACCTCACAAACTGTCAGAAAAATTCCTGGAGTTTATACCAGATCTTCAGGAATTGGAGACTGTTCCTTCGCCTAGAATAATGGGATCTCATCTTCCAGTTAAATATATTCCAAAAGAAAACAAAGGAAAAATTATCCATTCCGTTCGTAATCCGAAAGACATTGTATTGTCTGCTTTTCATCATTACACAACCGATCCATATGTGAAGGACTACGTGCATCATGACTGGCCCAGTTTCGTGGACGATTTCCTACGTGGGGGGTAAGTTAAATTCATTGTTGTTTTCTGACAATATCAGTGTTATTTGACCCTTATTGTCTTGAACTGCAAATCTTTATTTACTTTGCATTGTGAATGAAAAGCTATAGCGAATGCGTAACTTGTTTACTTTATTGGGAATACATGTAAGTATTTTTCATGATTTGTTCAAAGGGAGAGTGATGCAATTGTTGTACTGTTACAACTTACAGCTATCTATTTTTTATAGACTGTTACTATGGAAGTTGGTTTGAAAGAGAGAAAGAGTGGGAAGAGGCAGCACGACAAAATCCCGAAAAGATTTTGATTGTTTATTATGAAGATCTTAAGAAAGTATGTTCAACAAAGTGTCTTTTTGCGTTAACATCCCAAGGCATTCTGTTGTAATTAATGCCACTTTTTCTTTAATTAAAAGATACTGGACATATGTTGTTTTAATGTTTAATTTAGAATGGGATGGAGACGATGAGACAGATATCCAATTTTCTTGGAACCTCGTCTGATCCTAAATTTCTTCAGGCTGTTTATGATGAATGTACCTTTGCGAAAGAAAAAGAAAGAGAAAAGGATACAATGTGGAAGTTTATCTATAGAAAAGGTTAAAACTATTGTGCTCTAATTCGTAAATGAATTTCAGATATGAATCCAAATGATATATATATCCATCTGAAGAAACATATACATTTTTTATATTACACATTCTGTATTTCTCTATTCATACTACAGGAGAGGTTGGTGATTGGAAATCGATGTTAAATGAGGAACAGAATAAGAAGTTTGATCAGGTCTTCAATGAAAAAATGAAGGGTTCAAAATTAAAGATTCAGTGGAATTAAATGGATATTGATAATTTTCATAAAATTTTATACAGTTATTAATTTTGTTTCGTATATTAAAATCAAAAGTAATATTTATTTTTTCCCCAATAACCATTATAAATAAAATATGACATGAAATTATAAATCTGAGTTGGGTGTGACATTTTTGGAACAAATGAGTGCCTCAGTGGGTTGGAACTATGGAAATGATCATGTTATGCTTCTAGAATTTCGAGAAATTCAATTCTTTTAAACAGCATTTTTTAAAATTTATGTTTAAATTTTTATGTCACATATAAATGTAAATAAAAAGATTCACCGTCTAGTTTGTTGGGTATACCTGGGACATGAAACACAGTTGGAAACGTGTGATAATTTATGCATAGGGGGCTTCCCCCTTTATGCAAATTATCCCGCATTTCCAACTGTGTTAAATGCCCTTGCATACCTAGCAAACTACATTTTTGTAGATAGTATTTTTAAGAAATTTGCAAAATTGTGACCTTTAATTGATCCCTGCCTCCCCTCGTCCTCATCAATAGGGGTAATGTAATACTGAAAATATTGAAGTGAATCTGGAAACTATTTCGTACCATATATGAATCAATGACCTAGATTTTTCACATTTAGTACAGAAATTAATAAGTTTTTTGCTAAATTTAGGCCATCATCTAAATGCATAGTTTCATTGAAAAACTGAATAACTGAGGTTATCAAACCATTTTATGCAATAAATGAATGTCATAGCTTTCTCTGAATAAGTATTAAGACCCATTCTTTGTAATTTCTTTAATTTTATATAGGAGCTGTGACACGCATAGTCTTAGAATTTCGAAAACTCTCCACGATTAAAGTCTTAAACTCAAATCAGGCAAACAATGGTTGTTACTTGTTATTGTTACCATGGAAACGTGCCCCAAAGTTTGAAAAATGGCACTTTGCAACATATTCAGAGTCCTTAATTAACGTTTGCAGCAATGCAAACAAGTGGCAAAAACTGAAAAAAAAAAAAAATGAAACATGTGAATAAAAATAAATGCAATTCTTTTATACCTGAATCTTCAATAATCTAGATGATCATAATGAAATGGGGTCAGCATGTCAAAATGATAATTATATTTAGTTAATATACATTGCATTTTATTTGCACATCAAAATTACACTTCATATTCTCTTATTTCATGATAAACATTCTATGTAATAATAAACTTGTTTTGTTTTATTTAGAAAGCGCAAGAAATAAATTGATTAAGAACTCACTTTCAGTGTATAAACCTTACTGGTATTTTGTCGTATTGAAGTGAATTGTTTAGAAAACGTAAAGATCAAAGTTTACCTTAGTTGTTGAATAAATGATTATATGTATTTAACTATAAAAGCACTTTAAAAAGTATACATGTAGATTATGATTACCCCATTAATATAAAATCGTAAAAAAAAAAATGTGTTTTCAGTACTAATGATATTTAGGCAGCTTCAGAGATACAAATAAAAGGTGAACGACTACAGATTTGTAAATGAAAAGAAAAGATTAATAAAATATATTGCATTTATATTATAAAATTATTTTCGTCAGGCCATAACTAATTATATGTAATATGTAATTGCAGTCCATGTAATGGCAAAAACTTGCAATTTTCTGAAGTCCAAAAGGGTATGAAATCTATGTGCTCGAATCACTGATAAAGACTCAGCTTTCTGACTAATGGAAAGAAACAGTATCCTCTGATTAGTGAGAGATATATCAAAAAACCATCCTTTTAAACATTTTATTTTATATTTTTATGATCAATATTTTTTTTGGAATAAATTTGCAGTGAATTAAATTTCAAAACGAAACCAACCATACCCCGCCTTCATTATTCATGTATGGATAACCCTCACAAACTGTCAAACACCTTTCTACACGTTTTATCAGATATAAGGAATTGATGACCGCTCCTTCGCTTCGAATATATATGACTTCCCATATTCCAGTACTAAATCAAAAGAAAGCAATGGAAATATTCCTCTTTCCACCATAGCACAGCCAACCCAATGTTCAAGAACCGTGAATCCTGACTGCTCGAATTTCTTAGATGATCACTTACGTGGGGTTAAGTTGATTAAATATCTGCTCTTTTGATCATTTCAAATCGTTGTCTTGTCATTAACATGATCTTGTACCTCAACAACATTTTTGTTTGGAAAGAAAACCTGTTACGTATATTAAATATATGAATAGTTGATAAGAATAATATATTTTTCATGATTGGTCCCAGTAGATTGTTATGCAGGTATTCGTGTTGTCGGTACACCTTGTACATAGATTTATTTTCAAAAGTCTTACAAAAACTTTGATATTTACAATTCACAAACGGATAATCAAAATAGAGAAGTCATTTACATTTCTTGTTGAGTTTTCTTTTTAACTTTCTAAACAGAGTGTTTTTACTGGAATTTTTTGAACGAGACACAAAAAGATTTGGTAGAAGCAGCGAAAAGCAGCGAGAGAATCGATGTCTTTAATGTAAATCTGAAAAAAAGTAATGTTCAGCAATAAATTATTTGTTTTGGTATCCTAGGGTAAACCAAGTTGTAGTATTTATTATATTTCCTTTAAAAGATACAGAAACTACACATTTGTGTTTTTTAAATGCAAAATTTAGAAAGACATGGAGACTATGCAACGCATATCAAATTTTAAACCTCGTCCGATCTTACATTTTTTAAAGCTGTGTATGGTGATACAGTAAAAGAAAGAGAAAACGAAATTATCTACATATACAAGAGTCATCCAAAAATACCTAGACTTTTATCTTAACTGTTTTATTTAAGGTTGTATTATAACCATATTAAGTTGACATATTATAACAATAAATACCAACGATTTGAAAAAAAAATGAATATATCATGACATTCATCAAATTTATCTAAAATTTAAGACTGCAAAAATGGGGTCAAGGAGCCCGATCAAAATTTAGTAATCCAGTAACAATTTTCACTTTGCAAAGTGTCTATAAGCATATCTCCGATAATTAAATTGCCCTTAAACGAAATGAAATTGAAAAGATCAAATTTTCTATTGCTATATTTGTCAAATGTTACACAGTAATGTAATACAATGCTTTATTTTAAAATCAATTTCTATAGACAGGTAATCCTCATTGAAAGAGAGAGAGAGAGAGAGAGAGAGAGAGAGAGAGAGAGAGAGAGAGGTCACGAAGCAACGAGTAGTATTTAGATTTTGTTTTGCACTTAAAAAAACCTCTAAAACAATATGAAAAATGCTGGAGGAACCAATATATATATATATATATATATATATATATATATATATATATATATATATATATATATATATATATATATATATATATATATATATATATATATATATATATATATATATATATATATATATATATATATATATATATATATATATATATAAAGCACTAAAAACCAACAACACTGTATATCCTAAGTGTCGGATCTACTAAGTAGATACAAAGTCACGGATGGAAATTTATATAAAGCACTAAAAATGACCAACGACACGAACAATAATAATTGTCAAATTTTCGGGACAACCTGTCCCTTCCTCAGGACAAAGAAAAAGGTTAAGAAGTCATAAAAACAAAAGAAATAGAGAAGCAAAAACAACTAGCACTACTACTAAACTACCAAACACTAAATATTTACAATGTTACATGTTTAATTTTGAGTTTGTAAACAGTTGTGAACAAAGAAATCCGGAGGGCTATGAATTGCGTCCGGTCTATCGGGTGTAGTCTGGTGAAGTGTGATTTACATAATTGAACGAATTAATTATCGCTAATTAATTACGGCCAACAGTAAATCGTACATTGTCTTATTCTCTCAAAATAGCGTAACTCTACATGATAAAAAGGAATTAAAGAAAGATAATATGGAAGGACAATTTAGAAATATGAATTTGGGTACCCAAATATCTACAGCTCACATTTTTGCTTATTTCTTTTTTCCGTTTTCCAAATTTATAATATATCCAAATTCATATTATCTTTGTCCTGAGGAAGGGACAGGTTGTCCCGAAAATTTGACAATTATTATTGTTCGTGTCGTTGGTCATTTTTAGTGCTATATATATATATATATATATATATATATATATATATATATATATATATATATATATATATATATATATATATATATATATATATATATTAGGGATGGCAATCGAATACAGAATGTCTAATCGGTTAACCGCAAGACGTTCCGAACGATTAATCGGTTAATCGTATCGTATAAAAAATTCGACTTCTTTTCTTGTATTTGTATTTATATACAAAAGAAGACTGAAAGAGAGACGTGGTTAGAAGTTAGAAACATTCTGCTCATTATCTTGATCAGGAAACTATGTGTACATATAAATTATTTTATTTCAATTTCAATAGTTAGGCAAAGAAAAAATAAGAAAACCATGAATTTTGCGTAAGAAATCAGACACAGAAAGATATGTTTCCAGTGCAGATATCGCACAAATTCATTCTTCATTGTCACAGTGATCAAAACTTTGTCCGAACTTTAACTTATGCAATAGTTTTCCAATAATATAATAGATAACGGCGAAAGATTGATATGTATACACATTCATTAAAAGTGCTCAATGGAAATTGTGTAAAATCATTAAAGTATTACGGGACGACCAGGTTACCAATATATTGTTTTTAAAAACAGTAATTAACACTTCCAAAACTGACCAATTATTACCTCGCGATCTCAATCCGGAGAGCCATAATTACCTCCAAATCAGCTCAATAAGATGTGTAAAAACACTGAACTATCAACTTTTATGCAGAGATTTCCTTTTTTAAAAATTAAATTTAAGAAAATTGCATCCAATTTTACATGTATTAAATTTTCCGATTAACCGATTGCAGATTTTCTAACCGATTACCATCGTTCCGACCGATTAATCGATTAACCGGTTACAAATTGCCATCCCTAATATATATATATATATATATATATATATATATATATATATATATATATATATATATATATATATATATATATATATATATATAAAATAATAATAATAATAATAATAAGCTGTGGTTTTGTATTGAATTTTAAGCTTGTTCAATGAAAGAAATGAAGTTGAAGAAGTAGACTTTGCCTGCCTTCTGTTATTTACTGCTGTCATATCTTCCACTATCTCTTCAGGAGGTATGAAGAAATTTGCCCTAATCCTGCTGGTCGATCTGGATTAAGGTGTGATCCTTGATCAGCAATGATTTCTGTGTGTCATTGAGAAAGAAGTTATAACCTCTCTTCCTTAACAGAATTTCTGAATGAATGGATTGAAAGCCAATTCCTTGTCAATAAAGTCTTTCACAGATGGTGTCAGGAAGGCAACATTCTTGACTAAATTATTGAACAATTTCTTTTTCATTTATTTATGGTACTTTTTTATGTTGCCTTTGATGGTCTTGAAAATTGTAGGGCCATTAATCAGCAAGTCAATTTCTTATCTTTTCTCACTTTTTTCTATATGTTTACTGATGTAAGCTGACCAACACTAAGTCAAAAGCAAAAATCTTTCGACATGGTAAGGTACAAATTTTAAAATATCTAAAACGTTGAACTGATGATTCAAAAGACTAATCAAGATGATTTTCTGCATCAAAGAGCAATGATTCTTGAAAATATTTTTTCTAGAAGAGCCTCATCCAACTTCATGTAATCAAGATTATTAGATTTTATATTAAATATTGAATTATTTATTTAGGATAGGATTTCATGTTTTATTAGTCGGTATAAAACATACACAGTTTATTAAATCATCATAGCAATATGTAAGGTGTATTACGAGTAAAAGTAGGTACGAAATTAACTTTTACTGTGCACCGGAAGTTACCCCCTTTTCAAACCTGCAGATTTTGCAACCAGACGCTTTTTCGAAGACGAGCAAAATATCCAGTGCCATCAGCATCTCATTTTAAGAGGGAACTACAACTAAGAAGTGGAATAGTGTGTGAAGGGATCAAACCTCCCCGTATCTATAATTAATTGAATATCTTTGATCTCAGCAGTCTTTTTGCTGTGTTCAATGAAAGCTTTTTCTGCTATCGTCCTTACTGGGTATGGTTGAAAATGACTAGCTTTGACCTCTTCATTCTTAAAGATAGGTGCTTTAAAGATGTTTTCATTACTGGCTTTAACAGGAGACTGTAAAATACAAACATTTCTTCAAATATATTTTTCAAAGAAATCTTTTTTTTTGTGTGTGTGTACTTGTATTTTTTTAACTACTCTGTAATTATTTTTATAAAACAATTTTTCTATGACATTTTACACTTCCTCGATTTTTATACATCATATGAAGAATCACACATCATGTACATGTGATAAGTACGGCAGGGTTTTGATATCTCGATTTTCTTGTTTAACTCTACAATGCCTCGACATGGAAATATAACTGAACAGCTTCAAGTTGTATCTGCTTGACTTTCTTGCGCTTGAACTGAAATATATATTGAATATGAAAGTCTTTGGTTTATTAAAGTATCAGCCAAAGTTTATAATATCTAACAAGAATTTCAAGAAATGAGTCATCAGCGGTGTGTAGTGTGACTGAAGATAGACAAACGTAGAGGCAAGCAGGTAAACTAAATATGTCACCATGAGAATTTTCTCGTAGAAGCATCAAATAAGGAAAGTAAAGTCTATTCTGATAAAGAATACTAAGAAATGATGAATTCTTTTGTGACAAAATGAAGTAGAAAACCCTAAATAAAATAAATAATTCAAATAAATTGATTTTAAGTAAAGATTTGAACTTAAAATTATGAACGTTTGTACATATTAAGGGGAAGAAGGACCTTGAGGTGAAAAAATACCTGTCATTCAATTTTTTCATATTTTGTATATTTCTTATTAAGGTAGTATGGGATATCTCCACGTTATGACGTATTTCCGTTTGAAGTATTGTTTTGATTTGCATGAGTGCTTATTATCGGGTCAAAATTTGTAGATACACCGTTGAAAAGAACACTCTGAAGCCTATTTCAATGCAAGTTCTCACAAGTCGGCATTTTAAGTAAAAACAGACAAAAAAATCGCAAGTATATAAATTTACTTATAATTGTACAACGGACATTTAAAAAAGCAAACCCCTGTAAAAGGTAGTTTCAACATTGCTGCTTTTGAACACTTTTAAGCAAAAGCTGTATTTCAATTGTTTGAGTAACTGTACAGCACCTTGTGTGCGGTGAGGCATGGATAAGTGCAATTACTTCACATTGTGCTGAATTATCACCAATCAATTATCACGTTAACCAGGGCTGGACTTTTTTTGTTATTTAATTCAAGAAGTAACTGTTTGGTCACAAATCAGCTAGCTGTTGTATATAGTCCCAAAACGTTCAGATGAATGCAATTGCTCTGAACAAGACAGGTCCTGGAAAGCGATTGTCCATGCATTGTTTTCAAAACCGCTCAAAGTTGAAAACTACAAAGTGCGATTTTTTTATGGTTGGGAAAAAATGATCATCATTTCTAAAATAGCACCCAGGTTTTTTCAACCCTTGGAAAATAAAGAAGGATAACTCTTCCGCTCGGATCTTTTAATTCAAAAAATTTTAAATGCATTTTATATTTTCCATTTATATATATATTTTCAATTTGTTTATTTCACTTTGCTAACATATTAAGATACATTCTAATTGTAGACTTTCATGAAATTTTATCCGTCTGTTTTCAAGAAATAAAGTTTTCCCAGTTTTTTACGCTTATTTTTTGTTGAAAATTAAAAAAATACTAAGACATATTTCTTGTCATTTTTGTTTTTATAAACACTTTATATTAGCAAACGCCTGCCTATAATATTAAGCTTATGAAAAAAGAATTATGCAAGAAAAAAATCGTTTTTGTATTTCTCATTAAAATAATAAAAAAATTATTAAAATTACACTTTAATATACTGAAAGGTGGGGGTATTTCAAATCCTTCTAATTTGGGTACATAAATATGTAGGAGAAGTTCCGTTTGGTATCCCATACCACCTTAAGTATGTCCCACATATCTTAAAGCAGTTATATCATTAGGTTTCTAACCTTATTTTAGAGATATTGATTGACAAATACTATGCCCTACAGTATCTAAGTAGAGCTTTAGTTCTCCATGTTTCCGGGCCCATTACTCTGTCCATAATGGGATTTTTTTTAAGCAAAGATAAAAAATATGTAAGTGGACATGTATCTTTTAAAATATTTCATAGTATGAATAGGGTTTAAAATTCGAAAAAGCAAGTTTCTTCTATCACATTGCATCTGGATAGCGAAAATTACGTACTTTTTAAGACAACTTTAACAACAAAAAACGTAATTTACCAAAAATTCTATCATTCAATATTTTTAAATTTACGTTGAAATGTAAGTCCTTCAAATTATTGATTAACTGTAAAAATTTCGAATGGTGAAGCTGACCTCAATATTGCACAGGAAATCGTTAAAGAGGACATAAGCATGACAAAAACGTGTCATGTTTACATTTCTCGAGTACGGGAAAAACCAACTATGACGTCACATGTAGCTAAATAAGCGAAAGAAGATATACCTACATAAGATTTCCGTCATCAGCCATGCAAAAATAATTTTTGTATTCCCCGTGTCTCAGAATATTTTATCATATAATGATTAAGACCTGTTTTCACAAAGTAATACCGCCCCTGTATTCACTGAGTATGATCTTGCTGTACTAACAGATCGTGTATGACGTCACCGACTTGTTGGACGCGCAGTTTAGGGAAACAGAGGAGTGGATCAATCTTTTTCATAATTTGTTAATGATTACAAGAATTTTAAAACTTTTTATTTTTTTAATATAAGATGGTTATCAAAGTTTAAAAAAATGTTAAAAAATTATACAAGAACTGATGCTTTACACGTTTTGCACTTATATAAACGGAGACTATGACGTAGTTAAGAGTCATGTGACCATGTGTCCTTCATCCCCTTAAAGGTGCATAGACACAGATTTGAAGGTTATTTTTTTCTCAAATTCTCTGTATAATATCACAACTTATATGTTGCTTTAGAATTTTAGATGAAAATAAAATTAAAAACTTATTTAATCTGGAAATTATTGAAACTACGAATTTCGGGAGGCGTTTGATTAACACATCCTTGAACTTTCACAATTCTTAACTTTATCCTTAATACTTTAGAAAAGTAACGATTTTGTTGTGTATTAATAAATAATATTACGTCTATAATCCAGAAAATTCAGAGTAAAAATGTGCGAAAGCAAAACCCACTCACTTAAGTATTATCAGCCCGTGCTCAGTGTTGTGTAGTTGTGTACAGAGTTTAACAAATTGAATACACCCGTGAAACGTAAACTGTTTTTTGTAAACAGGGCACGAGCTCTGTTGTTGTTAATGTTTAGGTTTCACCGGGTGTGTTCAATTGTTAAACTCTGCAGACAGAAATGAGCACGGACTTACAATACTGGTGAGAGGATTTTGCTTTCTACATTTCTACTCTGAAATTTCTGCATTATAGTTTTAATATTTTTCATTAATAAACAACAAAATTGCTACTTTTCTAAAGTAATAAGGATAAAGTTAAAAATTTGTGAAAGTGCAAGGATGTGTCTATCAAACGCGTCAAGAAATTCGAAGTTTCAATAACTTCCAGATCAAATAAGAATTTTATCAAATTTTCGTATAAAATGCTATAGCAACATATAAGTCATGAAATTAGACAGAAAATTTGAGTAAATGTTCAACTTCAAATCTGTGTCTAAGCACCTTTAAGACTTTACACAGTTATATCCTTTTTTGCTGAAGATTTCTGATATTAGTAAAACATGGAGTCTGAGGTTGGCTGCTTCATTTATTGTAATGAAATATATGGAGATAACGAACAGTATTCAAGCTCAAAAGTCCATTAATCAATACAAAATAGGAGCAAACACGGACCTCCAAACATCAGAGTTGGGATCAGGTGCCATGGAGGAGTGAGCATCCCCTGCCGACCGGTCACACCCGCCGTGTGCTCCTTGTCATGATCGGGAAATAACGGAAAAATCTGTCGACAATTCAGTGTGTAAATAATGGCCTAACACTTAGTGTGAAAAACGTCAGTCAGCATTTGACTCAATGATAAATTGTATTTGCTGACAAGGTCATTGTATCGACCATAGAACTTACGAAATGATGACTTTAAACGAGACTGCTGATATTCTTGTTTCATCAACTTATTTGTCAATAATTTACCTCGTTTCAGAAATTGTACATACGTAGAGCATGCTCTTGCGTATCGAATCAACTGAGAGATATATACCCCGTATGCAGGTGATGAAGGTATATTGCTGCATAAGTAAGGGAAGTTGACGATTGAAAAGTTAAAGTCATCACGTTTATCATAAAGCTTGGTTGTTAGATTACCATTAACGTCGTTTTCAAGTAAAATATCCAAATATGAAACAGATGTGTCAGACTCTGTGGTATCTTTTATCTCAAGTTCACAAGGATATATCGTATGGACATAAGAATGGATATAGCCATTGTTAATTGACAATACGTCGTCGATATATCTAAATGTCGAGTTGAAGGCCACAGCAAGTGTTTTCTTCTTTCCACGTACAAGATTTTGGACAAATTCTGCTTCATATGAATACAAAAAAGGTCTGCTAATAACGGGGCGCAATTGGTACCCATGGGAATTCCAATAGATTGTTGGAAGACCTGGTCTCCAAAAACCACATAGATATTGTCAATCTGAAACTCAAGCATCTTTTTAATGTCAACTTCAGAGTACTTGTGTGAACAATCAGAATGTTTTTTAACAAAATAATTTTGCAAATGACCAATGACAAGGTAAGTATATTTACGAGTTCCATTTTTATTGAAAAAGCAGCTGTCGATGATATCAAAAAGCCTGGACTTTAATTTATCGTGGGGAATGGTTGTGTACAAAGTTGAAATGTCGTAAGTTTTTAAGCTGTTGATTTTGGTAAAATCTTATGATTTCAAATTTTCCAAAAGTTCCTTGGAATTTTTAAGTATCCACATCTGATTTACACCACTTCTCGAATATATTGTTGCACAGTACTCTTGAAGTTTCTCCTTCACCACTGTTAATATCTTAGTGAGGAGTAAAGATAGAGGCTTGGTTGTAACTTATTGGTTGGTTGTGTAACCAAACTTCATTGCACAGGACATACTAAATATTGAAATAATAATATTCGTATTAAAATCCAAGCTGTAAAATGGTGGTCGTATAAAAAACTCAAAATAAATGCAATTATTATATATTAATGTATAAAACTGTGCTTTCACTACTTATATGTGCAGCATAGCATATGTTCAGAAATGCTATTTAATTTATACAGAAAAATGTAGAAGGTATATAAAAGTAAAAAGCATTTACAAAAAAAGGGCAACTTCAATTACAATTATAGATTTAAATTGTATAATAGATATCCATTTATGGATACACAAAGCTATCGTTATATGTAATACATATTGTAAATGTTAAATCTCCCTCTGATAGTTTATAATACTCACTTTTACATGCACAAATCACTCTCAAGAGTAAAAATATTTAATGTTATGTTGAAAATTCGAAGTATATGTATGGTTTTCCTTTTTTCCTTGCAACTCTCTATATATTACGGGTAATACCTGAATAACGTAAGATTTCTATGTTATTACTGTTGTTTTTTGAAAGAAGAGATCCCTCTCCATAAAGATATCGACAAGGCTTTTATTCAATTACTCTTTTCTTCACTCAGCTTCATTCTTTGGCTACATTTCTAAATAAGATAGAAAAAAATCTTTAGAAACATTCTCAGTATTTACATGACAATGTTTTTGCCTCCTCGTCTAAAAATATTAAATCCAAGTAACATACGATGCATGTAGCAATATGCATGTTATTTATTTAGCAATAGTTTTCAAAGAAATCAATTTACTTTTGTTGTGTTTTAATATGCAATGTTCATTGTTAATTGAAACTTTCTAGCTTAGAATGATTATATATTATGTTTATAATCACTGAGCATGAGTAGAATATATATATATATATATATATATATATATATATATATATATATATATATATATATATATATATATATATATATATATATATATATATATATATATATATATATTCACTTCACTCTAGCTAGTTCCTAAAACTAAGTACAAAAAGTGAGTTTATCCTTCACTTACAATAAACAAAAGCAATAGTTACAAGTCGATATGCTTCTGCAAATATTTCAAATATATCACAAAATCAATTAACAATCAATTTGGCATGTTTACACAAATAAAAAAGAATATAAAAATACAGCTGTAACTGATTCATGCTAAAAAAATGAATTTCTTCCATGGTTTCTTTCACTGCTAAATAATTCCAATTAAATTTTATTTATTGATTTCCTGTGTTTTGATTGGACAAGAGCTAGTTCAAGAAAAGGTTTAAACATTGATAAATCTCTCAACCAGACCAAAACTACTTTCTTGTTCTACATGTAGCTTTTATTGTAAAAAAAAAATAAAACAAATCATTACTTTTAGTCCGTTTTAGCTAAACGATTACAGAAACTTGAAATTAAATAAAAACAATACTGACGACATATAGGACTGGCAGACGGGAATGTTATGTTTATGTCACTGTCAGATCACGAGTTAAATCTCTCATAGGATATTATCGTCGTTCCTAATGCAAAGCAAATCAGCTCAGTTCTCGGTAGCTGTTAGGAAAGAGAAACGTACCTCAGAATCTTGCCTTATCAGCATCAAATTCATATTTCTACATCCTATATTCTGTCCCGTCTTTAAACAAACCAGAGCAAATCAAGGGTGTCGTCAGTATGCTTCTTTCATTTTAGAGCGTCTGTCGTTAATGTCGACATGGTCAAGGACGAATTCTTCTAAAATCTACCTGTATATACGATATTCGTTGACTTAAACAATATTCGAAGAGTTTTTATAAGTTTGTTTTATTGAATGTTTAGATAATTTAAGTTAAACTTTATCGATGTCTATCTCGATTACGTTTTATTTCCACATCGCGACATAAGTATTCCTACGCTATATACAGAAATAACGGATTGTATGGAGGCTTCAAAGATAAATAAATTAAAACTTCGTGATTGGAATTATAAGAATTAAACGTTCTTAAACGCTTCGCACTTTTATGTTAAGTTTGTGAGTAAAATGTCGAGAGTTTACACATCGATAAATTTTTCAAAAAGAACGTTTAATCCTATAATATGCAAAGTTTCATGTAGCAAACTAGTGCTATTGTAAGCAAATTTTAGAGGGTGGTCGCTCTCTCGCTCTCTCTCTAGTAGCAGAGATTCACAGAGTGAATGAGTGTCATTATATTTATCCTATTTAGTGATGAAACGGTTTAAAATTTAAAGGTAAACATTTCAAATAAATGTATGCGTCAATATTTTACATTCGATTGCTTTTTCATTGTTAATCTATTTATCAATTTATTATTTATCATTTAGCGATTCAGGGGCAATATGAAAACCATCTATTCTTCTGTGTTCAATAATTCAGAAGTGAAAAAAAATAAGATAGAGTACACGATCAGTATGTACTGGTCCCAGCTTTCCAAGCAGGTAACAACATTGTCTTTGTTTGTAAGACTTATTATTTTAATTGTAATATAGAAGAAATGGGTTTTAATTCTGCAAATGGCAATGCAACCTACACCCATAGCTCTCCTTCCAAGGAAGAAATTCTTTAAAATCATGTCAGTTTAAATATTTTTAATATTCCCAACAACCAGATGAATTTGTATTACCATATTTAAATTGGATTCCAAAACTTCATAAAAATTCCCTACAAACAAAGATACATAGCGGATTCCAGTAAATGTTCTACCAAGCCTCATTCTTTACTCCTCACTAAAACATTAACAGCACTAAAGGAGAAACCTCAAGAGTACTGTCAACAATATATTCCGCAAGTGGTGTAAATTAGATGTAGATACTTAAAAATTCCAATGAAATTTTGGAAAATTTGAAATCACAATATTTTACCAAAATCAATAACATAAAAACTTACGACTTTTCAATTGCATACAACCATTCCCCACGATAAATTAAAGCCCAGGCTTTTTGACATCATTGGCAGATGCATTTTCAATAAAAATTGAACTCGTTAATTTACTTACCTTGTCATTGGTCATTTGCAAAATTTAAAAAAAAAAAAAAGCATTGTACACACAAGTACTCTGAAGTTGATATCAAAAAGATGCTTGAGTTTCTGATTGACAATATCTATGTGGTTTTAGGAGACCAGGTCTTCCAACAATCTGTTGGAATTCCCATGGGTACCAATTGCACCCGTTGTTAGGAGACCTATTTTTGTATTTATATAAAGCAGAATTTATTCAAAATCTTATACATGGGAAAAATCTATTGCTGTGGCCTTCAACTTGACATTTAGATATATCGACGACGTATTATGAATTAAAAATAGTTATTTCCATTCATATGTCGACACGATATATCCCAGTGTTTGAAATAAAAGATTCCACAGAGTCTGACACATCTCTTTCATATTTGGATATTTTACTAGAAAAAGTCGTTAATGGTAATCTAACAACCAAGCTTTATGATAAACGTGATGACTACTCTTCAATCGTCAACTTCCCTTACTTATGCAGTAATATACCCTTATCACTTGCATATGGGGTGTATATCTCTCGCAAAAGAATGCTCTTCTATTCGTGTGAAAAATTTCTAGAACGATGTAAGTTATTGACAAAAAAGTTGATGATACAAAAATATCAACAGTGTCGTTTAAAGTCATCATTTCGTAAGTTCTATGGTCGATACAATGACCTAGTCAGCAAATACAATCTATCATTAAGTCATTAAGCTGACTGACGTTTTTCATACTAATTTCTTAGGTCAATATTTACACACTGACTTGTCGACAGATTTTTTCGTTATTTACCGATCATGACAAGGAGCATCCGGCGGGTGTGACCTGTCGGAAGGGGATGCTCACTCCTCCATGGCACCTAATCCCACCTCTGTTTTTTGAAGTTCATGTTCGCTCTGCTCCCGATTTGAATTGTTTTAATCGACTTTGAGCTTGAATGCTGTTTGTTATCTCCATATTTCACTAGTTTAAAATGTTATTCAACACGAAAGGTATACTGTACACATACTTTTTCCCCACGGAGACATAGTTCCGTGGAATCACAAATTCGAATTCTCTTCAGTCTGCGGGTATAAAATTACGTGGATTTCTTGAATTGCGATTTTATGTTTAGATATTTACATTTCCAATGTCTTTGTCCAAGATAAAATTACAAATTGTAAAAATACTTTATTTCTACATAAATCTACTGGTTCATCGATTGGCGCGGTTAAAAAAAATCACTTGCGGGGCGGGCATAACGGGGGCGGGACAAATAGAGACAGAAGCGGGGCTATTAGCACGGGAATTTGCAGAATCAGGAGCATGTAAATATAAGGAATAACTGTCAGATTTTTTGGATTCACGACGATGATCAATCGATTGGCTTGCGTGATAATTTTATGCATAAACGCCTTCGGCGTTGATGCAAATTATCACTCAAGCCACTCGATTGATCACATCATGAATCCAAAAAATTAGACAGTTATTCCTTAAATGCACTTAAAGTTTCACGTGACAAATTTCTGCAGAAAATTTGTGACATAGCATAAATTATTTCCAGTTGGGAAAAAGTGTGTCTGCAATATTACATAAGGCATTTTTGACCTAAATCATAATGCAGAATGGTAAAGTGCTATTGTTAAAAAAACTTGAAACTGCCTTAAACTTCGTTATATAAGCGAGTAGGCACGACTGGATTTGCAGAGGTGAGATCAGAGTGGGTCAATTTAACTTCAGTTTGATATGTTACTTTGATGAGACACTTTATGATTTTATGATGATGACAAAGGAAAAGTTAAGTGTAGACGGACTGCTAGTTCCAGCATTTTCGCAACTTCAAACCTTAACGGACGCCCGGAATCGAATTGCGGATATTGAAAATTTACCCATTAGGAAAGATGACGTTTTTGTTATTTGCTATCCAAAATCAGGGACTTTTTTTCGTATGGTATCTATCCTCTTGTTTCTAGAACGGTATATAAATATTTCAAATAGCTCTTATCTTTTCTTATCTTTGGAAAATGAAAGACAATGTTATTTTTATATAATAATTCAGAGACATATATAAGATAAAGAAAATTCATAATTATTACAATATAAGTATCCTAAATTGTGAAAGTTTAAAATTTCGCGAAATTATTATTTTCTGGATTTAGGTAAATGCATAAATATTTTTGTTAACGTTAAATGCGTTTTCATTTGAATAAAAACACATTTTCTTATTAGTAATGTACATTTTTACAGTTGTTACACATCTGTCGTTTGCATGAAAGAGTATCTAGCAACTGGATTAACACTTCTTTATGTGGCCAAATTTGAAGCTTGCAATGAAAGAAATAACAGTATTTCGACATTGCATTTGCAATTCAATAAAATATACCCACGGATCTCTACCTTTCTAATCCAAGCACATTCGGTAAGTCGACTATTAAAAAATTACATAACATAGGATAATGGAAGTTATATAGAATATAGAAGAAAGCTTCAACTAGTACATTCAAATGAACTTAACAAACTAAGATTTATCAGCATTTCAGCAAACGTACGAGATACAATCGTTGTCTCAATTCAATTAGAGGATTTCATTTGTGATGAGCGCTGCAGTTACTGTAAAATCGTTGATTGCTTTCCTTCAAACACACATTACATATGACTATAAATCATTTTTTATGCTCGTTAACAACAGTTGATATTTTGTGTCATAGAAATCAAAACGTGCACTGAATCTTAGTTAAATTTCTAAATATTTTTTGTTAAAAATATTGTTAATGATAATTAGACTGAGTAATTATTCAGCAGTAGATTATGTCTAAGTATGGATCATAAGGAGCATTTGTGACTGATGTAACAGGGTAAAACTGTTTACTTCCTGATCATTGATAGTCTATCCTCTTTCAGCCATCTTTTTTTCTACTCAAAAACGTCTTTATACAGAAGTTGTTCCCCAGTTGGAAACAAAAATGCACTTCGATTTCTTTTGAAAATTAAATGTTTTATAATAATTGCACCATTTCAAATATACATAGAAAAGTTATGTAAACGAATAAAAAGATAAGAAAAATAAAGAATTAAATTTTATTTGATGTCAAAATTAAAAAGATATGTAATTGTATTTAATGATAATGACAAACGTATGCGTTTTTTTGAGAGGTTCAAAGATGCATTGAGTCTATGCTCCAATTAAATGTATTAGCTATGTCTTCTTCTGAATGGAAAGGAATCCTCTGGATGATTTAACAAGGAATATCCTTAAAAATATAGAATTTGTAATTTTCATTATATCTTTTTTATCAATTTTTGGGGTGCGTCCAATGAAATTTGACATCATGAGAGAAGGGTTAATTCACCATGCATCGGACACCCTCGTACTTGAACAAGTTCTAGCGATATTGCTACCGACCGAATATTACCAAAATCAATCTAATCATGTAACCTGTGATCCAAATATGAATTTGTAACACTATTTAATGCTTTTTATTAAGAAAAAATCATTAGAAATGAATTTTTTGGAAGGAGCCTGATTTCACCATGGATCGGACAATATTCACCATGTAGCGGACAAACAGTCTTTTGAACCGTACAAATGTCATATTTTTATCTGATTGACCCTTAAAATACTTTAGCTTTTAAATTAGTGGCATGAAAATATGTTTTATGTTTATCTATGAAATACTTTCTAGCTTAATTTGATTGATTCAATCGATCCACAAGGGTGGAGAGATTTAAGTTGCATAAAAATGCCTTGCAATGCTGAGTACTATGGCAACTTGACAAATTTCACCAAAGACGGACTCGTTTCCTTGAGGTATAATGAAAGAAAGGCAACTTTAAATTTGAAAAATCGTGAAATTCTGGTCATTTCCCTTTTATGATGATGTTAGATATGATGTTACATCAATGTCGTTATCGTAGTATTTTTATCACAACATGATAGTAAATATTGGCATCATTAAAAAGTTTAAATCTTAAGCTTTAAGACAGAAGCAAATCAAAACACAGAAACATTCAGAGTTGATGCAAGATTATTGCTTAAATATGTCCGAAGCAAGGTATGTGTCCTATGCATGGTGAACTCATCTTACTTCATTTAATTTCAAAAAGGAAACCATTGGCTGAATGAAATTGTTCCCCGCCTTCAGAATTCATGTCTGGATACCCCCCCACAAAATGACCGACACCTTCCTAGAGTTTATACCAAATCTACAGGAATTGGAGTCTGTTCCTTCGCCTCGAATAATGGCATCTCATCTTCCAGTTAAATATATTCCAAAGGAAAACAATGGAAAAATTATCCAATCCATTCGTAACCCGAAGGACATTGTAGTGTCCGCTTTTCATCATTATACAAAAGATCCATTTATCAAGGACTACGTATCTCTTGACTAGCCCACCTTCTTGGACGATTTCTTACGTGGGGGTACGTTGAATTCATTGTTGTCTTCTGACAATATAATGCCTTTCATTTGACACATCTTTATTTTTATTTTCATTCTGAATAAAGAACCATAGCGAATGTTTGATTGGGAATACAAGCAAGTATTTTTCATGATTGCTCCAAAAGGAGAGTATAATGCAATTATTATTGATTAATGATTATGCTTTGTTCATAACTTTGTAATTTTTTCAATATGGTATAAAACCTAGATACTTAAAATGCTTTGATAGATCACATGAAAAATTATGTATGGGCAGTTCTGTTAAGGCTGCATAAAGGGGGCAGGGCGTATATTTTACGGGATATGCTTCATGTGACATCATACATAAATAGCAATTCCTCACAATTACAGAAAATGAAATAATATTGCGATTTTAATTGCATAAGAATAATGAACTACATCAAAACTTACCACTGCATTCATTTTATTACAGATTCCCTATTAATCAAACAAACAACAGATATTATTTTGCTTGTTTAATGTGGCGCTTCTGGCCGCGGTGATCAATTTGCTGGGGCTACCACAGGGCTGCCCCACAATCAACAATCAATACAACAAATGTGACGACCCAAATCGGGCGGATCATGCACTGGGTAGGTCACAAGTGCATGAACGTCACCAATTCAATTATAAATCAAGTTCAATCAATAAATCAATAATCAATCAAGTTCAATCAATCAATCATCATTCAATCAATCAATTCAATATCAATCAAGTCAACTGCTTGTCAATTACAAGCCAATGCACAAATTCAAATCCTGAATTTCAATTTACATGTGCAATAGGATAAACAATGGAATGAGCGTAAGAATATGTGTTGCACTCCTCCAGTTGCGTTGAGGTGCGACGGAATACGCCACTTGCAAGGGCCATGAATACTCGTGTCTACCACGAGTAAGAATGGAACTGCAACCGCCACCAATGGGGGTGCCAAGAACCATGGTGACGGCGGCAGTACCTCAACGCAAATGGTCACCGTCGACCAGGGCCTGCTCATTCACCAATACAACTTATAAAACAAGTGACTTATTAGTCAATTACTATTCAATGCATTAAAACAAAATATGAATTTAAATCGTCAACGGTCATTGACCTATTCCGTTATATGTGTTGAAATGCAATTATGGACTTGTGAGAATAAAATAACTCCCGGTTTAATCTAAAATTGTGGATCCATACCTGCACTCTATTCCCTGTCCCGTTGGTTTATTTTATCGTATTACTTACCTACTAGGTTGTTACTCCTGTTACGCATTTTTATGGCTTTTATAAAAATTTAAACTATCTTTGCAAGTATTGGTTATAGTTGTACTAAAAAGTGTGGAGTGTATCAGACCCAAATTGAACAAAAACGAGATATTTACATCATCTCTGAACTTAGAATACTTTTAAAAACAATATTTGTGTACTTAACCCCCCCCCCTTCTCATTTCCCCCGCTGCATAAATCATATTTCCTCTTCACAATTTATCAAACAACTATAATCCATAGTAAAAAAAAAAAAAATAAATAAATAAATAAATAAATAAATAAATCATTGAAATGAAAGAAAGTAAAAATATGTGAGCCTTGTAACAACTACTTAATGGATGCCTAAACATGTACATTTTATAGCCAGCGTTTCAAAGCTAAAATAACCCCCCTGCATGTTGGTGGCAAATGTGCTTTAGCGGTTGCTCCCCAATTGTAGTGAATGAGATTTAAATTTTGTATTCTACAAATAATAAAACATATGGGCATGATATGCCGTATCCAATACTGACTAAACCTGCTCGAAGTTTCCCTGAAAAAAGGATAAACACCTTTTATGACTGGTCATGGAAGTACTTGCAACTACCTCGAATCGTTAAACTGTTTTAATTAAAAATAACTGCCAAGGCTTATTAATTTAATCATCACCTATTAAGTGTTTTAAAGTACGACTAATTTTAGTTTTATATAACCTCATGCCATAAGGGTAGTTTAACCTATTTAAAACAAAAGGAAGAATACTTTATATCGCTATTACTTAACGTAATGAAACTCTTTTGCGTTGAAGGTAGGAAACGTTGATTAATAGCCGAGGACAATGTGCTATAGCTATTGACTACACTATGAGATCGATCACTGCAGATTCTTAAGGGACATATATAAGAAAGAAGCCCTGGTGAAATACCTAGCTAAATGTTCGTTGCACCACGCTATGAAATTAAAATGCTAGCTCTCTTGTGTTAATTTTTTATGAATATTTCCCGCTAAGTAGACTATTCTAATAATAAGTTTAATCATTTTCTTTCTGATAAACGTTATTTTGGAAGTCTAAATATTCCGAATACTTTGACTTGCTTTCTGAAGTGCAACCATCGGCATTACATTGTACCTTCGGCATACTTATTGTTCGTATCATTCAATTGTCACTAGCGTAAACAATATATGTAAACAACATGTTATGCCCCGAAAATGAATGGAGATTTATAAGTTTCTTGACTTTATTGCAAAACAGCCGCAGTAAGTTATGCAATTCGAGGTAATTGCGATACTAAGTGTTCTGAGCATTCAAAAAATATCTGTAAGGGAGTAGTTTTATCTCTGAGAAATTTAAGGTATAATCGTGGACCATTGTGTATCACACACAATTATACATGTATTTGGTAAAAATTAAACAGAATGATAAAATTAGTTTCAAGGCTTAAATCCCCATTAGACACTGACATAGGTGTGCAATAAAATAGATAAACACAATAAATTATCCGAGAAAACAAATCTTGAGTACGTTGCAACTCTTTGTCCATGGGTATGTGCGGTGGAAAAAAAACTGGTATACTTTATAAGGCATACTTCTGGAGATATCTTGGATATCCCTTACCAGATTAGCTTAAAATTGAATGTCAGTGTACCTTAAATAAACGGATCAATATTGTTTTGACAACACATTATTAACTCCTTGGTTTTGACTTTTCTTATGTACTAGTAAATTCAATATTGCAATTTCATATCAACCTATTAAATCTTTAAATAATAATAATAATTGATTCATATATAATTTAACTGATTATTTGACAAGCTTTGTTTCCCCGTCTCGTCGAACACATTAGCAGACTATCCATTCAAAGATAGCCTGATAAGCAACATACGGAGCAAGTACTGGGTGCTGCTTATCCTTGTGAGACTCCTGACCAATCACTTTTATTAATCTGCCTATCACAGTGCTCTAATAGCTTAACTAAATATCAGAACTAGTCCATCCGACGGAGACGAGGAACCAATTTGATTTTGACCATCTTTTTTAAAAAAATTACCAGTTTATTTGAAATATGCCCCCCCCCCTTCACACAAAGACTCGCTTAACCAAATTATACTTTTCCCTAGAATGTAATCTAATAGCTGCGATTAATTGAAGCTGGATTAGGATCTATATCATTTGCCAATTCCACTTTTATATCTAGTATTAGCACAACTGCAACATTTCCTACTTGTTTCTTTTTTGCAAATCTTTAATTACTATTCTAATGAATTACTGGGGAAGTGATAAGGTCATGCTTTGATGGAAAAGAATGTTGTGTCCATTGCAGCTGTTGACTCACTGATAAAGCTGTCTTAAAAAAAATAAAATTAAAAATGTTGACCTGTTTTTGGTAATGTACCTGAAAATAAATAATCATGGTAACATACATCTGTAATCACTATCAATTACTTAAGGTTTTTTATGTACTTACTGCCTTTTGTACCAATATAATTTGCTCCTTGCTTGTGCCTGAACCCTGCAAATTTGCCTACCTATTCTAATGCATATGAAGAATACTTTTCCACAGCTTTGCTGCAGTTTGACTGCTCACTGTGAGACAAATGCTTGCAAAATTAATAAGAAATGTTCTCATCCTATTTCAATAAACTGTGATTTTACTTTCATTAGTTGGATTTTTATGCAGAAATTGACCATGTGGACCAAATGAGCTCCCATATGTTGTGTAACATAATATACAAGTTAACTCCCATCCCATTATGTAATAGGAAAATCAGTTCATACAATATCATCCATAAAACCTTACACCTTTTTGTTTTCTTAAAAAAAAAAAAAAAAAAAAAAAAAAAAAAAAGATGACAAACAGTTCTGCTCCAAACCTTTTCAAAAGACCAACGGAAATGATACAAGTCTGCAAATAGAGCATAACACACAATTTAATAAACCTCCTCTCAGTACACACAGTACTTTGATTACTTGAAAAGTGAAAGTGCACAAATTCTCGTGAATGCTTTCTCCAATTTAACGACGATTACATTTTGTAAAATGCGAATCAATATACCTCCTTCGAGCACGATAAATCTATGTAGAAAACAAACTAAAATCCTTCTAGTAAGCCCAGCTTCTGAGAATATTCCGTGTTTTATGAAATTATCCCCCCCCCCCCCGTTATAGCTATGATGGACTCGAAGTTTAACATTTCGCTCCTAAAAATAATAACTCAAGTTAAACAATCATTTGACCCCCAAACTGATCTTAATATATTCCTGTTACCTGTAAAGTCTCACAAATTACAACATCGCGTAAAATCAATTCAATTTACGAAAAAGTCCAATCAGGCCAAATCCAAAGTCAAACTTCGCCATCGATACGTCTAATTTGCTTTGAAACTACAAACCTCAATAATTATACTAAAAATCAAACTTATTTGATTTAAAAAATTTAAAACATTGCCACAATTTAACTCCCAAAAATTTTCCATGACCTTACCGTTTAATTGATTCTTCTAGAAAGGAGGTAGAAAAGAACTTATTATTAGACTATATACAAATGGACCTAAATTATCCGGAATGATAGCTTGTGACTAAGGGTGAAAATTTATATTTATCCGAATGTACGTAACTTATCCGGAATAGATAAATATTACTAGGGTTACTGAAATAAACTCACTTATCCGAGACCAGGCTCGTATAGGTGGTATTATTGCAAGTTAAATCCCACATAGCAAGATATTTACAAGTCACTGATCGCAATGCACTTGTCGATATGACGTCATCATCGTAAAATTTGACGCACTTTTGTACAGTGAGAGTCAAATCAAGTAATTTTTTCACAGCGAAAAATACCTTTTATTATTAAAGAGAATATTATTCGCAAATGTTAGTTAGACCATTAATACAAATCTGAAACCTTTATTTACTGACATTATTTAAAAACTATCGAGAGAATGTATTGAACTAATTGTACCGTGTCTTTGATACAATTTTTGCATGTTTCACGCCGACTGCTTCATTAATCGTCTTTTTTCAAGGGCATACAATTAATAAATCTTGACTATTTTTTAAATATACATAACGGTCATATTCCTTAACTTGAAAAGTGCTGCTGCTTTCCTGAAATCGAGAGTATTACTTAATAAATACATAAAATACTTGGTAAAGGTCACACATATTCGACTAGAGCTTGAAATTTAAACTAATAAAATGCAAATTCTATTTAAAGCAGCAGCATTTTCCATAAACAACAAGATATGTACAGTGTAGAAACAAATTATTACTTAAATTTTTAATTTTAACTATTGAATACCCTTGCGATATTGAAATTTGTTCATGACCTACATATAGTACACATTAAATACATTTATCACGTGGCTGTCAAATAACGTGACCAAAGCAAATTCAATACAGGAGGGGGGGGGCGTAAACAATGTTATTTCAATTAATATTAAAGTCATGTGATGATATAGTAGCTTTATAAAAATAAATTCAGTTTAAAAAAGGTATGTATTTATGCACGTTCATTTTCCGTTGATTTCTTCGCAGTACCCCTTAACAGAGCTCCGTGTCATATACATTCTTTCTTAGAAATATCCATCTAAAGTTTGATTTTAAACAGACTGTTACTATGGAAGTTGGTTTGAATACGAGAAAGAGTGGGAAGAAGCAGCACGACAAATCCCGAAAAGATACTGATTGTCTATTATGAAGATCTTAAGAAAGTATGTTCAACAATTGATGTTTTGTATTAACATCCCCAGGCATTCTGTTGTAATTAATGCCACTTTTTCTTTAATTAAAAGATACTGGACCTATGTTGTTTTAATGTTTAATTAAGAATGGGATGGAGACGATGCGACAGATATCCAATTTTCTCGGAACCTCGTCTGATCCTAAATTTCTTTAGGCTGTTTATGATGAATGTACCATTACCGAAAGTAAAAGAAAGAGAAAAGGATTCAATATGGAACTTTATCTACAGAAAAGGTTAAAACTTAAAGTTTTCTAAATCTAATATGAAATATCTTTCGAGAAAAGAATCCATTTAAAAAAAGTATAAAATTTTGTATAATAAATAAATGATCTGAATTTTGGCATCCATACTTTAGGAGAGGTTGGTGATTGGAAATCGATGTTTACTGAGGAACAGAAAAACAAGTTTGATCAGGTCTTCAATGAAGAAATGAAGGATTCAAAATTGACAATACAATAGGAGTAAATTGTTTTAACAACTTTCGAAGGACTTTGTATATTTATCAAATTTTTCCGGACATTTAACTTGTAGGGGATGCTTAATTATTCCCTTATAACCAATTCTAACAATATATCATATGGAATAATTTGGAAGCTTAAATTGTAGTTGTGTGTGGCATTTTTGCGACACATGCACTGAGTAAAATGAAGAAAAAAATGTATAAAAAGGAAACATTGTTTGCTAAAATTTAGGTTATCAACCATATAAACAGACGTAAATAATCTGTATTATTTCTGATTATCAAAAAAAAACAACACACATTTAAAACTTTTTAAAAAATATTAGAACCAATTCTGACAAAATCACTTATGTACCAACAAATACTTTTTAAAAACAACATTTCATTTTTATGTACAATAAAGATTCATTGTTACAATTTAGCAGTATACATTTTGAAAAACTCTACAAAAGAGAATTGGAAAATGTGTTTGTTATCCGATCACTAATATAGCACAAATACTGAACAATTTTCTTGGACAGGGAATTAATTATAAAGGGGGGGGGGTGATATTCTAACATGCTAGAAGTTAACTACACTGATCCTGAGGTAAATATTTAATCACTTAACTCTAGCTTCATCTTTGATATTTAGTGAGCTTATTTAAAGCTAGAATAAACAAAAGCAAAGGTTAAAATTCGTTAGGCTTCTGCAAATATTTCAATATGCACTAGAAAAAGACACAAATCTAGTTTAAATCACCTTTCATGTTTACGCAAATAAGAAAATTTATTAGACAGCTGTAATGGATTCATGCTACAAAAATTTGAATATCTTTCAAGGTGAGAGAGCTTTTTTTGCTGCGAAGTATGCAACATTTGATGAAACAATAAATAGTACGAGTGCTATTGTTAAATTTTTAAAGGGTGCTCTCTCTCTCATTCTTTTAAGAAGCAGTGACTGTTATTTCTCAACTTTTAACTTGGAATTTGGAGATCGATCCAGACATTTATGGATTTGAAAATAAGTGCTGCATTTATTAGGGAGAAAAGAATCAAAGACAATGGATTATTGATCGAAGCAGCTTAATAGTTTTATAGTTGAATGCTTTTTCATTTTTATTTTGTTTTAAACGTTATTCATTACGAAAGGTGCACTGTAAAACGTAATTTTTCCATGGGGCCAATTCTTCAATCCGCGGGTATAAAATTACGCAGATTTTTTGGATTTGCCATTGTGTGTTTTAACTGCACTTTAAGTGCAACGTGAAAATTTGGGACATTGCATCAATTATTTCCAGTTGGGAAAAAGTATGCCTACAGAATTACGTAATACTTTTTGACCTAAATAATTGTGCAGAACGATTAAGTTTTGTTGTTAACAAAACCTTGGAACTGCCTAAAACTTGTTGTTTCAGCAATTAAGCACGTCTGGACTGAAAAGGTGAGAGAAGAGTGGATCAATTTAACTTCAGTTTTGCATGTTACTTTGATGAAACAGTTTATGATTTTATGATGACAACAAAGCAAAAGTTAAGAGTGGACGGACTGCTAGTTCCACCATTTTCGTCATTTCAAACCCTAACTGACGCCCGAAAACGAATTGCAGATATTGTAAATTTACCTACAAGGAAAGATGACGTTTTTGTTATTGGCTATCCAAAATCAGGTACGTTTTAATCAACTTTTTGAAATAACAGACGAGATTTTAATGATACAAAAATGTATAACTATTGATACGAAATACATTCTGAATTTCGGAAGTTTCGGGAAAATATTTACTTAATAGGTGACTACATAAATATTTTCTTGTAAATTTGAAATGCGTTGAAGATTAAAAATAAAACACTTTTTGGTATTATCTATCTACTTGTATCAGTGAATACACATCTGTAGTTTGGGTATCGATAAAAGAAATACATATAGTTTCTTTATGTGGCCGAATATAAACCTTGCAATGAAAAAAATATGTCTTAACATTTGATTTGCAATTTAATAAATAATGCATTGGATCTCTATCTTTCTAATCCATGCGTAAAAGAATTATTTGATAAGACGACTGTAGGATATTACATTCTCTGAGAAAATATTTGCTTGTTCACACATCTAACTTAGGGAAAAAGGGAAGGGGGTGGCAAAAAGAGCGGAAAATGTCTATATTCAGTTCACAGTTTAAGAGGTATGCTTGCAAAGTCTGACCTTCAGCACGACATTTTAGATTGAATAATGGATATTGAATTGTTTGAATGGACTTTAGAGCTTGAATACTGTTCGTTATCCCAATATTTCATATAGAGGAAAAGTCGAGAGTCAACTTGATTAACTTTATGAACTAAGAATTACAGTACCCGCAACGTTTTTCTTGGCAATGCTATCATGTCCTATCGTGTGTGTTTCCTATCGTATCGTGCGTGTATCTTATCAGGTTTTCCGTTTATCGTATCGTATATGGCGTTTATCAGGTTTTGCGTTATCAGATTTTACGCTGATCGTGTGCATTTGGAAGGCATTTAATTTTACCACCCTTTTCACGAAAAAGATCGAGGTATTCCTTTCTGCTTTTATTGTGAATTTAGAAAAAAGAAAAAAAAAACGAATAAACAGTAATCCACATTGTAAAGAAGAATAGAAGGAAAGCACGATAAATGTAAAGTTTTCAGTACATCCACATACCATACCATCAGCATTTTGTTCAAATTATTAGACCTCGCTCCGTGATTGGAAGGTCGTGGGTTCGAACCTCTGCCGCGACTGACCTAAGTCGATAAAAATAGGTAGCAACTATTCCAAGCCTTCGGCACTATGACGTGAAAGTTGCAGGTCTTTCGTATGAGACCTTAAAAACCAAGGCCCCGTGTCACGACAGACGGTGGCACGATAAAGAATCCTCACTGCTCAATGGCCCTGAGTGCAGAGTAAAGGTATAAATTTGAAGCCCTTCACTGGTAAATGGTGACGTCTATATATGAGTGAAAAATTCTCGAATGGGAAGTAAGACAACATAAAATCAATCAATCAGATGGAATAGGGATTATTTACTGGAAAATTACTTAAAGTTTTCATAAACGATGGTATACAAATAAAATTTATTTGAGATGCTATAGTTCGAAAGTTATTTTGATGCCTTATTTATTTATTCATTTTGTTTACAGAAAATAACTGATGAAATAAGAATAATTAAAAAACAATTTTTTGTTATGCCAAACAGTGTTTTTATCCCCAGGAAGAAAAAAAGGTAACAAATAATTTACCTCAAATTTGAAGCAATAATGAATGAGGAAACTCGATTTTTTTTTACATTTAAAAGTTCTAATTATACCCTTTTAAAAAAGAACTCTAACCCCTCCTTCCCCCCACCCGGAAAAATTCTCTCAAGGCAAGTAAAAAAATGCAATAAAGTAGATGTAAAAGAAGGGCTGTTTTATGAAAATATTGAGTAAATTAAGTTTCAACGTTTAAACCCTATTTCTTATAACCTGTAAAGGTCTGTCCCTCGAAAGAAGTAAGAGATTTTTACGCAATATAAATTTAATTTCAAACAAAAATTATATGTAGTGATTTCATGGATTTATCTGGCCTTAATGTTTTGCGCATAGTCTCCTTAGAAGTCGTACCTACGCTTTTAATTCTTAGTTTTTGGATGAGAAAGCATGATGTTTGTCCATAAACATTTAAAAAAAACCTTATCCTCCTTTAGTTTTGTTCCAAACATAACAAGAAATTTCTAAAAGAAAATCTTTCAAAACGCTAGTCCTCCTACAGTATTGGCTCTTTAATTTCCATCAGATTTTGTACACTTACCAGGATACATACTTCTGAGTATTGGTTTTTCATTTCGACAAAAGGTGTTGTCATGTTAACTAAAAAACATTTTTCTGGAAATTCCTTCAAAATGCTACTCCTCCTACAGTTTTGGTCTAATTTGGGTAGGCCTTGATACGCAAGTACACTATTCTAAGATACATTATTCTGTCAATCTGATTTTGATTTCATCAAACAGTGTTGACACGTTTACTAAAAATAGAAGTTTATTTAAAATTCTTTCAAAACTCTCCTATTCCTACTGGTTTGGTCCAATGTCAATAAGACTTAGTACACAAGTATACTATACTATACATCAGGTACACATCAGTTGAGCTTCAGTCTCGTCATTTTTTAATACGAAATTGGAAGTTAATAAATATTGAAATTATCCCACAATTCGATCAATTTTGCCCATATGTTAAATCTTTTCAATTAGCAAACAGCGTCCCAGTGCTACGTTGATTGAAAAAAGAATAATGGTATTTCTATTAAAGTCGTGAATGTTTGATATTTTTTTTAACTTTAACGTGTAAAACAAGTTTTATCTTTTTTTAATATTTCTTTCTGAGACTACATGCTTGTCAGGTCGCGCAAATTGAAAGAGATAACGAACTTCAAATCTAAATCAAGTAAAATTAGGAAAAGAAGATACATACAAAAATAGATGCCTAAATATTTAAATATAGACCTATTTTGATTGTAAAATAAGCAAATATCATATTTCTAAAATATTAAGAAATCGTAATCATTATAAGATGTTCAAAATTCTACCTTTTTGCAGTCATCCTTACATGCATATATCGATACAATTTTTTTTTTCACTTTATTGGACATTATTGTGAAAAATTAAGATATATACAGTTAAACTCATTTCACTTATACAAACATGACTTTTTTTTTATGAATTATACAAAAACTGTATCATATGTCCTTTATCAATATTCAGGCCTATTTAAAGCTTAACACGATTCGTAAAAGGAATGTGTCCGCCATATTCGATTGGTCTCTGGCTGTATCTGAGGGCCTCTATATAAAGCCGCTTCACTTAGTCACTGTTCAGTGTAATCAATCGTCATCGATGTACGCAGCTGTGTTAAGGCAGTCCGAAGGCTTAATATGCATTAACATATACATTTTATTTGGAGCTAATTTTATTTTCAATTTGTAATCTATGTATGAATTTGCAGTCAACTTTTGATGACAGTGTAATCAGGTGTTATAATAATGCATTTTTTGATATCACATGACTTTGTTGATCACGTGACAGACACATAAATTCCTAAATGTTGCAAAAAAAATCGCCTCGGCACAAGTGCAAAACAACATTATTGAGAAAGATTTGTCACATAAGTCAATTCATCGTGATCTTTGGTACATATAAAGTGCTGGGGGCAGGTCTGAATTTTACTTGTTGAGAAAATATTCCACGAGAAATTCAACTTACCCACATAATAGGAGGCATTTTCCACTCTTTATCGTAATTTATTCAAAGTATGATAAATTACATACAACCCCCCAGCAAAATTCAGTTAGAGGACATACTTCTCTAGTAGATTCACACAGAATATCTTCAATTTATCCTTATTAATCACTTGTGCCAGTCAAATATATACACGGTTTATAGATTCTAAATCTGTCCACGAACGTGTAAGGGGGAGAGTTTCACAGTCAATTTTTTGTTATTGTTTGAAAATATGTAAATCGGACAAGTTAAAGGAATAAATATATTAGATTCCAAATGCTCAGCATCATAACAGCACATTTAAGCTTAAAGAACAATCCAGACATTTTAATCAAACAATAACGCTAAAAAATCTTTACATGTCATGTGAAGAAATGTAAAAGATACGACACTTTCCCCGTCATATGTCAGCTCAAGTATGCAGTGACTTGACGTCATTTGCTATTATGACGTCATATCTAGGTAGCTCAGAGAAGTTACACAGTTGGAACAGTTTGATATTTTACGGACAGCCTTATCCTAGCCGCGTAGACGGACGTATGCTATACAGCACTTGCTAGCGACAAAAAATAACTGTGTACTTCTAATCAAAATACAGGAGAATAAAATACATGTACGAAAGAAACTTACAACAGTAGCACAGGTCAGTGCAGTATACAAACAAACCCAAATACACGTTACTGCAATAAAATGTAAATAAAGGTAATGCAAGATAACCAGCACGAACACGAGTCGTCTTTCTACGCCGATGCCCGTGACAAAAAAGCAGTCAGGTGTAACGAATACGAAGAGTATACTCCGGTGCTGATATAGTAGATAGTAATATCGAAAATTGCGTATGCCTACTGGACTTTTGCGAGAAGCGCTGACTTTAACAGTCGACGGCTTACTTTTACACTAGGACAATATACGGAGGCTCTTTTGCCATATAAATATTTAGCTTTAATTAAAAGGTAATAATGGACAGTTTCAAAGCACAGATTACGTTGTCTAGGAAGGGAACTGCAACCACTCTATCCTCAACCCCCTCCCTTTCCCCCTTGACCAACTCCTGTCAAGTTTTACTTTCGAAATGTTTTTTTCTTCCTTATTTAATTCATTCAGCAAATGAGACTGAAAAGAGATACTACCCCTCACGAATAACATATTTTAAGTTATGTTATTCTGCCTCCCATCATCTCTTGTGTAGATGTATACTAGTAAATCAAATATGCGCCCCTAACACTATACCTATAACCACTATTAATGTTTTCTTATCTATTATCAATTCCGTACCCCCGTATATAACGCAGGTTTAAATGTCAAAGTAAGCCGTCGACTGAAAAAGTCAGCGCTTCTCGCAAAAGTCCATTTACGAGTCGTGTTCAGCTTTAATATGGAAAAATAACAGAAGGAGACGTGATTTGTTTCTATTAAATAGCAAGCAGGTACATGTATTTGAGTCGCTTACGCCAGCACGGCAGCTATTAAACATACACAAAAGTCCAGTCCAGCGAATGTCAAGAAGAAAAATGATTATGCAAACTATACGATGTCCTTTATTTGGAGAAAACAAATGTATACATATGACACGATTCTCATGTCCTGTTAATGAGGTGGAAAAATATATGTGATTTCTTTCGTTTGAAGAACGAATTAGACAGAAATCAATTTTTACTTGGTAATAATAATGAATGGATTAATCCGGATATTTAAAGTTTTCAATTCGAATACCTGTAAAGGTATGTTCAGTCATGCGGTTCAATAGAGAGATAGAGAGTTGTTTGTTAAGGCCAGTTTTGGACAAGTGCAACTGGTAACACGTTCAAAATCATGCAGAATTATTAGATTTTATGAATCCAACTTATATTTACATTTTGTTATTTAATAATTTATGTATTGTTAATACAGTAAAGCTGCTGCGTGTCGTTGCTAGTCCATTAAATGTGTTGTGTTCTTTATTATTACTGATTTGGTATCAGGAATGAATACGTTTTAAGGAGGCTGGGGGGTCAACAAATTAACCACAAATTAACCACCAGATTTAACTTAATTTTTTTTTAGATATGATATCTTAAGCTGTCAACTATCATTTGGCAAAGAAAAATTTCAAAAAATTTAGTTTTAAAATTTGATCATTTTCTATATCTTCATATGGAGCTCTTCTTCTAAAGGAGATCAATATAGTCTAAAAATGGCCACAACCCCCAGCCTCTTTAAAGGAGAAGTATACATATGCACTGGTAATAAAGCTATGTTTAGAAAACGGAAAATATTTACGCATTTTCATGCTTTGCAACATTACTTCTGCTTAAAATACATATGCGCATCTTATGTAGTCATATGAAACACATGAAAATTATAAAAATTAGTAAAATTAGCAACAAGTCTTCTATCAGTTTGTTTACATATCATGAAAGGGAAAAAGAAATACATTGAATTACTAAGTAAAAAAAATGCATACATACATGTACGTACATAAATAATATTTATTAACGAAATGAAAAAGCAAGTAATGAAGATACATGTAATATTTCGTTTTGTAAAATATTTATCTCCACTTTAATTTACCAATCATGTATCCTACCAAGTTTTGCTTTTATCAGGTTTTGTGTTTATCCTGTTCTACGTTTATCAGATTTTGTGTTTATCGGCTTTTGCGTTTATAGTGAAAACTGTTAATCTTGTCGGACCCTGTGTGACTTCTATTGTATCTTGCATGTATCCTATCGTATGGTATAAAGGGGATGAAGGACACATGGTCACATGACTCTGTTTAACTACGTCATAGTCTCCGTTTATATAAGTGCAAAACGTGTAAACCATCAGTTCCTGTAAAAAAAAATTGACAATTTGTTTTACTTTAATTACCATTTTTTATAAAAATTTTTAAAAAAAATATAACATTCATTGTAAACTTTAACAAATTGCGGAATATGTTGTTCCACTCCTCTGTTTCCTTATGCTGCGCGTCCAACAAGTCGGTGACGTCATACAAGATCTGATAGTACAGCAAGATCAAACTCGGTGAATACACTGGCATGATTATTATGTAAAAAAAAAAGGTCATAATCAGTATATGATGAGATATTTTGAGAACTGGGGAACATAAAAATTATTTTTGCATTGCTGATGACGGAAATCTTATGTAGGCATATCTTATTTGGCTTATTAAGCTTTCCTGTGACGTTATAGTTGGTTTTTCCAGTACTCGAGAAATATAAACATGACACGCTTTGGTCATGCTTATGTCTTGTTTAATTAACGATGTCTCTTACAATATTGAGGTCAGCTTCACCATTCGATATTTTTACAGTTAATCAATAAAATGGAGGACTTGCATTTCAACGTAAATTTTCAAATATTGAATGATAGAATTTTATGCAAATTAAGGTTATTGTTGTTTAAGTTGTCTTTAAAAGTACGTAATTTTCCTAACCCAGATGCAGTGTAATAGAAGAAACTTGTTTTTTTTTTTTTATATTTAAACCCTATTCATACTCTAAAATATTTTAAAAGATACATGTCCATTGACATATTTTTTATCTATGCTTGAAAAATCCCAGTATGGACAGAGTAATAGGCCCGAAAACATGTAGTATCAAAACTCCACTTGGACACTGTAGGCCATAGTATTTGTCAATCAATATCTCTAAAATGAGGTAGGAAACCTAATAATTTAACTGCTTTAAGATATGAGGGACATACTAAATAAGAAATATACAGAATGTGAGAAAAAAATTGAATGACAAGTATTTTTTCAGCTGAAGGTCCTTCTTCCCCTTAAATATGGAGATATCAAACAGTAATCACGCTCAAAAGTCCATTAAAGCAATACAAATCGGGAGCAGAGGAAAAACCTCTAAAACATCAGGTTTATCATAAAAGTTTTGTTTTTAGGTTACCAAATACGTCTTTTTCCAGTACAATATCCAAATATGAAACAGATGTGTCAGACTCGGTGGTATCTCTTATTTCAATTCCACTGGGCTATATCGAGTTGACATATCAATGAAAGGAACTATTATTAATTAATGATAAGTCGTCTGTTACAACGCACTTTGAAAAATTACGCACTTTGAAATTTTTTTTCAAAGTGCGTTAATTTTGGGACAACGTTAACGCACTTTGAAAAAAAAATATATCTTTTCAAAGTGCGTTAATATCGACCATATTAACGCACTTTGAAAAAAAAAATGTGCACGGCTTGGTCAATATTTTTGCAAATTTTAGGTATGATAAATAATTATTTGAACCTGGTTGGATAACTTTTCGGTGATGACGTCAGGATCTGTTATATAGACTTTTAAAAATTTTTAGGAGTTGTCTTTTTTCCAAAGGTTCTCGTAACTGTTATAAATGGGAAATGGGTCTTAGAAATAATGGAGGAATGATTGTTTAACAGCACAGTTTCGTTTCTTTTTTCTTTTTTTAATATTTTATCCAGTCTCTAATAAGTTCGGTAGATGCAGGTGTCGATAAGTGACTTAAAGCATCGCATATTTCTTATGGAAAAGGGAGCAATTATGATTTTTCCATACCATGAAAATTCTCTCTCTCTCTCTTATCTATTTTTCTATCATATTCATCTATCTATCTATTGTGAACATACATGAATATGAAACAATGGTTGACTCATTTATTTGATAGTAAGAAAATAAACCTTAAGTTAGCCACATTACTCACTCGACTGAAATTTTTACCTCGTTCACTAATAACTTTTTCTCAAAAAAGTTATGAATGTAGTCGGATTACTTCTAAATCTATAATTTGATATCATAAAAACCCTAGACATGTCAAATAGCATGTTTTAATTACCATGTAAATGCATTTTTTCTTCGGATTCATTGTGGATACATTTTGAATAAAGGTTATGCGGGTCTCTTCTTTAATATAATAGGGTGCGAAATTTTTTTTTTCAGGAAAGCTTATGTCAATTTTTTTTTTTATCTATTTTACGTTTACTCAAATTTATTGAGAGAAATAATATCAATGTCATTAGGGCTGTGTATTGAGCGAAAAAAATCAATACGATACGATACAATATTTTATAATGCGATATCCGATATATTGGATTCTTTAACAAGTCTATCAAAAAAATCTTATAAATCATTTAATGCATGAATTAAAAAAAAACTTATTGTTTTATAATCCATTTCAAAGTTCTTGTCTCACTGTCATTACAAATTACATTTCAAATTCAAACTTTTAATGACTGTGAAATCAATGTGTTAAAATAAAGTTGTCTATGTATTTTGTAATATTTATCTAAGATGTGCTATCTGCTTAATGATTATATCATTATTGATCAATTATTGATCAATTTTAATTCAAAACAGTGAAAATATAACCTTTGGTGATTGAAATTCCCAACTTTTTCACAGAATTATCAGAAAATCTGCCTGTCCGATACGTATTGGAAGTTATTTTTTTGATACGATACATTCTTAAATATCGATACGTATCGATATATTGATACAGCCCTAAATGTCATACCAGTTATGTAAATACATATATTTGTGTAGGAAAGATAGAGAGTTGGGCTGACGGACTTTTTACATGTCTTCTCCTCGTTCTCGATGAGGGTAGATCAATTCATCAGTTTTTCGGAAGAAATATAACAAATTAATGCTGTCTATTATTAAAATCTAAGTCCAGAATTTTTAGTTTTATACGTAGTTTTTCAAAGTGCGTTAAGTGTTTTCATGGTAAAAAATGTTGATGTACACTCTTAACGCACTTTGAAAAAAATTTCAAAGTGCGTTGATTTTGGACAAAATTTAACGCACTTTGAAAATTTTTTTCAAAGTGCGTAATTTTTTCAAAGTGCGTTGCCACAGTCGTCTATATATCTAAATATCGATTTGAAGGCCACGGCAAGTGTTTTCTTCTTCTCGTGTATGTTTTTGAAAAAAATCTGCTTCACATAAATACAAAACTAGGTCTGCTAATAACGGAACTCCATTAGTACCCATGGGAAACCTTACAGATTGTCGGAAGACCTGATATAAAAAAACTACATAGATATTGTCAATCAGAAACTCAAACATATTTTTAATATCTACTTCAGAGGACTTTTGTGTACAATCAGAATACTTTTTAACAAAATGATTTTGCAAATAACCAATGGAAAGGTAAGTAAATCTACGAGTTCCATTTTTATTAAAAAAGCAGCTGTTTATGATGTCAAAAAGCCTGGACTTTAATATTTTTGTATCCTATCCTATCGTATATCATGTGAAGAATAACGTTGCAGGTACTGTAATAGCAATTCAGTAAAAGTAGAAGATACTCATACATGTACAATCATTTTCCTACTGACGACTTCATTTTTGATTAGTTGTATTGAAAGATACTAAAGAGTTATGTTATTGAATGAAAAGAGGAGAAAAATTAATAGAAATTAATGGTACTGGCAAAATTATGCATTTTTGAGAGGCCCAAAAATGCACTGAATCTATATACTCCATTTACTATAATAGCACTGTCTTCTAGTTAATGGAAAGGAAAAGATGATTTAACAAAGAATATCCTTACATGCAGAAACTTTCTTCTTTTACTATATTCTTTATGATTATTTTGGGTGTGTGTGGGGGAATGAAATTGGACATCATGATAGTACTTCATTTAATTTAAAAAAGGAAGCCATTGGCTGAATGAAATCGTGCCCCGCCTTCAGAATTCATGTCTGGACACCCCTCACAAAATGATAGACACCTTCCTAGAGTATATGCCAGATCTACAGGAATTGGAGAATCTTCCTTCGCCTCGAATAATGACTTCCAATATCCCAGTTAAATATATTCCAAAGGAAAACAATGGGAAAATTATCCACTCCATTCGTAACCCGAAGGATATTGCAGAGTCTGCTTTTTATCATTTCACAAACAACGAAATAACCAAGGACTACTGGCTTCCAAAATGGCCAAATTTCTTGGACGATTTCTTACGTGGGGGTAAGTTGAAGTCATTGTTGTTTTCTGACAAGATCAAATCGTAATCATATGCATTTGACCATTAAGATCACAGTGGTGCAATTACTAGTTTCAATATTCTACCAAAAACAAAATTACTAAGAACGCATGAATAGATTACCCGAGAAATTATAAATGTCATATATATTCTTTGGTGAGATACTGCTATTCATTTAATATTTTATTTAAACAGAGATTTATTACGGAAGTTGGTTTGAACGAGAGAAAGAGTGGGAAGAGGCAGCACGACAAAATCCCGAAAAGATTTTGATTGTTTATTATGAAAATGTTAGGAAAGTATGTTCGACAAGAAACTTTTTGTATTTACTTCCCAAGGCGTACTGTTGAACTTCATGCCGTTTATTCTTCAAAAGATACTGAACCTATGTTTGTTTTAATGTTTACTGTAGAATGGTACGGAGACGGTGCGACGAATATCCAATTTTCTTGGAACCTCGTCCGATCCTACATTTCTTCAGGCTGTATATGAATGTACCTCTGAGAAAGTAAAAGAAAGAGAAAAGGATTCAAAGTGGAGCTTTATCTACAGAAAAGGTTAAAACATAAAATACTCTGAATCTAAATTGAAATATCTTTAAAGTTATAAATCCAGTTGCTAAATATAAAATGTAAAGAAAATAACTAGTATACATTTTTTTATATTACACGTTCCGTATTTTTATATTACACGTTCTGTATTTTTGTATTCATACCACAGAAGAGGTTGGTGACTGGAAATCGGTGTTTACTGAGGAACAGAATAAGAAGTTTGATCAGGTCTTCAATGAAGAAATGAAGGACTCAAAATTAAAAATTCAATGGGAGTAAATGGTTTTGAACAATGTTCAAAGACTTTTGTGCATTCATTGAATTTGCTTCGCATTTTAAACTTATAAAGGATTCTTTTTTATTCCCCAATAACCAGTATGAACAAAATATTGTTTTATTTGAACTATTGAAAGCAAAAATATGAGTTGCGTGTGATTTTTTTGCAACACATGTACTGAATAAAATGGAGAAAAAAATGAATAAAAGGAAATATTGTTAAATAAACTCAAGGTTATCATATAAAGAGACGTAATCTGCATTCTTTCTGATCATTTTACAAAAAACGCCAAACCACAACGTTAAGAAAGATAAAAACCAGTTCTAACTTGATCACAAATACATGATATCGCTAACAAAGAAGGTTTTAATAAATTATTTTATTTGTATGTACACTAAAGTTTTATAAATGTTAAAATTCAGCAGTAATTTTTTTTTTAAAAAGTCTAGAAAAAAGAGCTTACTATCTGAAAAATTTATTTGTTAATCTTATGTGGACTCTTCCTCTTGTCATGAAGGTTTATGAAGCCTTTAAAGCATTTATGTATATTATTTTGCCAATATATTTGCAAATGTTCAATAATATTATGCAGGAGAATAAAAGTGTGTTTTTGAACACACTTATACTTTCTTTAGTTGATTTAATTGAGAGGACTACTGTAGATCCATTATTTTACGCAAGTACTTCATATCACGAAATTGATCTGGCCAAATCGCGAGGACAGTAATTCGCGAGTGGCCGATTGATCAAGATATTTTACATGGATTTCAGCCCCATAAAAATAAAGCGAGTAATTTTATTTTGCGAGTGGTGCTTCTCGCAAAATTATGAGATAATTAATTCGCGTACATTCAGGAATCTACAGAATGTAGTTCCGCCTGGTTAATTAAGCTAGTCTCTTCTGTTTGATCCTTATCTAATATTTTTTTAAGTTTGAGGATACCTCTTTCATCCAACCACAGTCACTTTTATCTGTCACTATGTGTCATTAGAATACAAAAAACAGGTCTGCTTATAAAGTAGCTCAATGTGTGACCATTGGGATTCAAAGAGATTGCTGGAAGAGCTGGTCTCTTAATACATCAAAGAAATTGTTAATGAGGAACTCCAACATCTTGTAAAGTAGGCGTACTTTTTTTTTTTTTTTTTTTTTTTATTTTATTTTATTTTTTTTTTATAAAATCACAAAAAAAATTAAACAAAATAATTTATTAGATGATTTGTTAGTTAATAAGAAAATTTCTAAGCTATTTTTTGTTGAAAAAATAGTTATCAATGATGACAAAAAATCTTGAAATACATATTTTGATGCCGTTGTTGATTGTAAAAAAAAATGTGATTTCGAATTCTCTAAAAGTATTGATTTTACATGTACACAGCAGTCTATATACGGTGTTGAGCACAGTGAAGCTTAAACGGTCATTGTATTGTAAAAAGCTCTTGAATTATATTCCCCGCTACACCCGAAAATGCAGTGCTATATGCTACCCTCAAAGAGTTGAAAGGCGATATGTTATAGAGTTTTCTTCACCCTGATAAGTAAAGTTATCAAATCAGGACATTTAATGGTCTAATTTATTGATCATTTATGTACTGTAAGATAGCATGTCAAAAGTATCATTTTATCTAGTAAATGAATTTATATATATAACTCCAAAAAACACAAAGACACTTAAAAGATGAAATGTTTGATTGCAATGATAATATAATTCTGAAAGATGGTTAATCTTTGTGAATATGTATGAGTTTCGTTAATTGAGGAACTCATTTTTTTTTCATTGAGCAGATATGCTCCCTGCAATACAAGAAGCGACCTGATTTTCAATTAGTTACACACATGTTACTTTTATATAAAAATGACGATTTATCAAAATCGCTCCTGATACCACCTTTGGTATTTCCAGGTTTTTTTTTTTTTTTTTTTTTGCCCTGTTTACATTTTGTGTGGTTTGGCAGATTTATCAGAAGGCGTTTACAAATTTTCAACTTTTTCACGTACAAGATGGGAAAATGGGACCGTCTCGCTACATGTTTTTTTATTATGTATCGTAAACTAAGTCGACTGAGTCAGGAATTACATTTTCGGCAAAGATTCGGCATGTAGATTGAATTGCATATGTTTTTTTTTTTTTTTTTTTTTGGTAGTAGTATGTCTGTAAGTTATAATTAGATATTGTAATTTAAGGAAATTAATCAACATTGAATAAATCATAAACCTATGTATAAATTAGAGAAGAACCCAGAAGAAGGAGTCCATGCAATGTGATACTAGGTAAAGTATTATTTACTTCCTTGTCATGCTAGTTTCTCATCCGTTGGGCATTTTAGATGTGTTAAATTTGTAAATTTGTTAAAACAGGAGTATGGACTGTGGTTGAGACTTCCTACTCGCTTGGAAAAGTCAGTTCATCTACACTTTATGTGTATTTATACAGCTCAAAAACTTTTGCTTAGTTTTTTTATTTTGGTCAAGTTTTTGTTATTAAATGTCAATTAGAAATTTGTTGGCATCGATCACGGTCAAAGTTTTAGAGTTACTCCCCACGGTCGTTTGTATTAATAGTCGCGTGGCACCATTTTAGCACAGGATCATGTGGAGAGTAAAGAGAGCAGCTTATTACATATAATAAAGGTTGTGGGCGGACTTTACATGCTAAATCTATAAGAACTGTTTAGTAAAGGCAAATTTAGGCACCATATGTTGTGTAAAATATTGACTATATCGAACGTGTCAAGAATGAAAAATTGGACATTATAAGGAGGATGGAAGTCTGTAATATTTCAAACAAAGCAAACGTATTTGTTGTTCAAACGAAAAATATTTAGTTAGAAAAAGACAAAGACAAGTGGTGAATAACACGTAAAGTATCAATATGGACAGAGTATTTTGGATCTGCACCCAGTTTCATACAAGCAGTTATGTGTGGCGTGTACAAAAGTTCTCATAAAATCATTATTACTGTGTAATTAATATTTCATATAAAAAAAATCTTCTGTATATATTTTAAACAATAAGCAATCTATCTTTATAATTATCCATTTTGGCATTTACAATGTGAAATTTTTGTTTAAGAAGATCGTCATGTAGATGTTAACAGAAATAGAAAAAAGAAAAAATAAAATCTGCGCACCCGCAACAATTCTTAAGCAAATTGGGATGAACATCTAAACTTTAAACTTATGTGGCCTTACGACCAAAAGCTGAGAAGTCAAGGTTGACCTTTTTTCTTCCACCATCTGCAATCTTTTTAATATACCTTCCACCCTCTTCCGCGGATCTAGAATTTTTTTCTAGGGTGGGGGTGTACGCCTGAGTCAAATAATTTCCAACCCAGAAATTTCTTGATCAAAAAAAAAAAATAAAAAAAAAAAAATAAAAAAAAAAAATTAAAAAAAAAAAATTAAAAAAAAAAAAACAAAAAACAAAAAAAAAACACAAAAACAAAATAAAAAAAAAAAAACGAGAAAAAAAAACCACAAAAAAAAAAAAAAAACAAACAAAAAATAAAACTCCTCTCAACCGTAAAAAAACGTATTTCTTAACATGGGTCAACGTTTTCAAGAGGGGGGGGGGAGGGTCCAAAGTCGGTTTTTATTTCCTTCAATATTATATATTGACTGGGGTTGAGGGCAACATTGAGTTTGTTAGCCTCCAAGGAATGAAATTTTGTCCGACGTGGAGAGGAGGCCAATATTTTTATCCCGAGGAGGTTAACATAATCAATGTTGCCCGAAAACCAAGTCAATAATTGTTTTGTTATATGAAAAACATATCATTAAAATAATATTTTGTTTTAAATAAAATATCTGCATCTTGAGTGTAGACCTAGTGTTAGCGAATCTTGTATTACTTGGTGACGTTATGTTTTTTGAAAGTATCATTGCGTCACAATAAATCAATCTTCTTATCAGAATCCAAATCAATAAAAATGTGGGAAAACTCTCTTTGTTGCTCAATAGATAAAATTAAAGCTGAACACCCTTCTTAAAAAGAATCTGTCCGCCATATTCGATTGGTTTCTCGCTTTATCAGAGGACCCCTATATAAAGCAGCTTACTTAGTCGCTGTTCAGTGTAATCAGTCGTCATTAGTGTAGACGGAAGTATGCTACACAGCACTCGGTAGTGACCAAAAATAAATGTGTAATTCTTCTAATGCAGGAGAGTAAGATGTACCAAAGAATCTTAATGCAGTTGCACAGGTCAGTGCAGTATACAAACACAAACACAAATACACGTAACTGCAATAAAATGTAAAAAAAAAAAAAAAGGTAATGTAAGATAACCAACACGATCACATGTCGCCATTCCACGCCGATACCCTTGACAATAAAGCAGTCAGGTGTAACGAATGCGAAGGGTGATGATATCGTAGATAGTATTATCGAAAATGGCGTATGCCTATTTACGAGTCATGTTCAGCTTTAAATGACCGGTCAATATTTTTCGGAGGAGCTAATATCAATAACGTTGACTGGTTCTCTATATAGAGAATATAGGGACTATTATTTACCGAATATAAGAAATAAATATAATAACTCTGCAAGTTCAAGTAGGGCTCGAGACCCGACCCTCACTCATATTTCCTTAAGCGGGGGACACAAAATCTCTGCATTAGCTTGTATAGTACATGTAGTTGATATAGGTAAGTCCCTTAGGAGGTCAGTCAGTCAAACATTCACGTCTTTATTGTTTTTTTGTAGATTTCTCTTGGATCAGGAAGTCACACCAATTATCATCTATCATATTTTACTTTATTCCAGTAATTGGTTGGAACCAAAAGGAACTGTTCAGTCCGGCCCAGATATAGACAACTTTTTCCTAATGTGTAATGATGGTACTGTTCATTTACTACAGTACATATTCTTTTAAGTCGATGCATCGACCTAGGACACTTTCCTCCTAAGACACTTGTCTATATTAACAAAAAATTGAACAGGTATCCTGTTAGACCTCCATTGATTTTGTGGCGTAAATTTCCTGAACCAGGATTTGTCTCGATATGTCATCAATCTATCAAGATGGTCATTCTAAGCAGTTTGTGTCCATGATCTCGCAAAATATAGGTCAAGTCATCTAGTTTTCTTGTTAAAAGGTCCTTTCCATTTTGAAGGTAACTTATGGCATGGACCCATCTTTCTGCACTCATCAAACAACCATACATGTTTCCTATGCTCAGTGATCCCTTCTTTGTCTTTAAATCGTAGTATCTTTTCCGATACTCAGAACTTTGTTTCAGATGTTTTCTTGTAATCTCAGTTGCCTTGATCATGCCTTGATCATGTTTGCTTATAAATCTAGAACATACATGTATTTTTGTACCAAATATCAAAGAGCACTCTGTGCTTTTTAATACGAACATATGACTTCATAATGAAATTTGACGTCAAGTAAATGCAATCTTGAGCTGTCATGAGGGGGAGAGTGTCATAAATTCTACACCTTATTTCAAACTGCATGTAAAATGTTAGCATGCTTTTGTATACTAACATTTTACATGATCCAGGCATTCATTCATTTAGAATATTAGTGGTACATTTATTAGAAAAAAAACTACCCAAAAGAAAATCAATTAATGAGCAAAGCAGCATTAAAATTTTATAGTTGAATACTTTTTTCCCATTATTTATTTAGTTTAAAACGTTATTCAATATCAAAGGTATATCACATAATGCTTTTTGACCTTAATCATAGTGCAGAACGGACCATTGTGTGGTAACAGAATCTTGAAACTGCCTTAAACGTAGTTATTTTAGGAACTCAGTACGCCTGGACTCGCAGGGGTGAAAGAAATTTGTGTCAATTTAGCCTCAGATTGGTAAGTTACCTTGGCAACTAAGTACACCTGGACTTGCAGGTGGGAGAGAGGGGTGGATCAATTTAAACTCAGTTTGATATATTACTTTGATGAGACAGTTTATGATTTTATAATGACGACAAAGCAAAAGTGAAGCGTAGACGGACTGATAGTTCCAGCATTTTTGCCTTTTCAAACCTTAACGGACGCCCGAAAACGAATTGCAGATATTGTGAATTTACCCACGCGGAAAGATAACGTTTTTGTTATTTCCTATCCAAAATCAGGTACGTGATTTCTATACATGTATAGTATTTAGCCTCTTTTTGTCCAGTACAATATATAAATATTTTAAATAGTCATTCTTTTATTAACTATTTTTTTTAAATTGAAAGAACAGATATAAGATAAAGAAAGTGCAAGAAGTTGTGATACAAAATTCGTTCTGAGTTTTGGAATTTTCGAAAAATTATTTATTTTTGGATTTAGGCAAATCTTTGTGAGTACATAAATATTTTTTGATTTGATATTGTACAGGCAAAGAGTGATTACACATGCATCTGTAGTTTCCTTGAAAGAGTACCCAATAACTGGATAAAAGAAACATTTCTTCATGTGGCCAAATAGAAACCTTGCAATGAGAAAAGTGATTCGATATTTGATCTGCATTTAAAAATATACCACGGATCTATATCTTTCTTATCTATGCCTAAAACGGTTATCTGATAAGACGACTAAAAATAACGCACAATATAAAGTAATGTTTGTTTGTTTAACACCCCTTTGAGAATTTTTCACTCATATTGAGACGCCAGCACTTGCCAGTGGAGGCTGCAATTTATACTTATACTCGGCACTTACTGCATTTGAGCAGTGAGGGGTCTCTTTCGTGACAGCACCTAATGCGATACGGGACCTCGGTCCGACCGCGGTCTCATCCGAATGACCGTTCTCCTCATCACATTGTGGATTCGAACCCGCGATATAAGGTAAATCATATACGGTACCAATTTTGATGCACCAGATATGCATTTCGACAAAGTATGTCTCTTCAGTGATTCTCAAGCCGAAACGCTAGAAATCCAAAATATTTAAATAAAAAGACTTTGAAAAGCTGAAAAAAAGGTGTGCCAAAGATTTGAGCCAAATGCATTGAAGGATCAGAACTACGTATGAGGGAGATAATCCTTAATTTTTAAAATAAATTTCTAAATCATACCACAGCAATTAAATATATATCCGTATTTTCAAGCTAGTACCGAAGTACTTAGCTACTGGGTTCAATTCCTTACTCTAAAGCAAACGCTCTAACTACTGCACCACGCGGGCGCCTATAAGGTAATGGATGTTTGAGGTTTGCGTTTGTACATATATGTAAGAGTGGTGGTCTCGTGGTAAGAAAGAGCGGGGAATTTTGATATTTGGTCCAAATTTAAAGAGTTATGTTTAGAAAGCCTGACGTTAGGGATTACATTTTTATCCTTGATACAGAATGCAGATTGAATAACGCATATAGAAGTAAATTTGAAATTGATTAACTTTATGTGCTAAGTATTATCAGCATTTCTGCAAAAGTAGGAGATACTCATACAATCAATTTCCTTCTGACCACTTCATTTTTAAGCGCTTAGCGTAAAACGCTTATAGGCAGCCTACAACTGCTTCCGATCCAGCGCCACTAAACAAGTTCAATAACTTTACTGAGTCTTCTAGAAATATACTTCTTGAAATCTCCGACTTTTTCAGCTATTTTAGTTTCACACAGTTACATGCAGTTCTAGTAATAAGTGTTAATCGGTATGCCCAAAATTGAATTGACCTTCATATTGTCTTCCAACAATTTTTTTTATTAAAATAGAAAAGAGCTAGGTTCACTTTATGCATAAAGTGGCCCTGTAGATATACCAATTTATTGACTAATACCCCGTGTACCATTTTCAACATTAATATAAAGAAGAGACTTATTGCTTCCAATTTATATAACAGAATTTCCTTTGAAGAGCCCAGACATTGAAAAACAGGTTGTGTGAAATTGCAATGTTATTGTCTTTTGCAGAAAAAAGGGTGTTTTTGAGAACCTTCAGCAAAGAATTAAAATATGAGCACACCCCTCGATCCAAAAATTAAGATATGTTTTATAATCTTCATTAACAGTTCTTTTATAATATATTTACACATTTTGGATCTGAGGTTGTGCTGTACACGAAATATTGAAAAAATTGCATCATATTTTGACCATTTTTGAAGAAATATTCAGGATATGTGAATAATGACGCAATTCATGACGTCATAAAGCATTGACTAGAAAGAAAATTACGTCATTTTCAGTAGATATTCATTCAACAAGTGCTCAAGTATTATTTATTGCCTTGTTGATTAAAACTATACAGGTTTGAATTTTAAGAAATTCAAAGGGCCAAAAAGGCCCTAAGTGGCTCTTGCTCTTTGGTGTTATAACTACTTACAGAAATATGGAACTAACAGAGAAATAACAGGTCGATTATTTTTCAGTAGTCCATTCCATATGCCTTGAACACACTGGTCCTGAGTCCATGCTGTTCTTATTATGTTTTGCGTGGTAGGTAATATCATAAATCGATCAGTATCAAATTAAATCACGCTCAACAACAGCCAATCTTGAATTAAAATAAAAATTATACTATACCTCAAAATTGCGAGCAGAAAATGAATTTATTGTTAAGGTTATTAAAATATATTTTTGCAGTCGGTATGGCACATTAAAGAAAGTAATACTAGCGACATTTTTTAAGTGTTCACAATTTGTTGAAATGTAACATTTATCCTGCTAATTTATTACTACAGTGCAGGGAACTAATTTTGTTACATAAACCAGCATCAGCATAAGCATTAGTAGCATCAGGATCGAGCTAGCATCAGCATCAGCATTTAAAAAACAGCATTACCAGGATCAGCATCAGCAAGCAAAGGATAAAACCAGCATTGACCTACATAAAATCAGCATTATCCTACTAGCATCAGAAAATCAATGAGTTTTAATTCAGTAAAGAATTAAAAAAGAAAGAAAGAATATTGGTTAAAGTATTCACATTATTGATACATAGTGAGATATTATGATCAAATAATTGTAAAAGGCACTTTTGTTGCTTTAAACGGCAATGCTGAAATTCATTATCTACTTCCGGTAGCATGATGCTACTTCCGGTAGCATTGACCTAATTATAAAACAGCATCAGGTTAAGGATTACTAGCATTAAATCTGCAAGCAAAGGAAGCATTCAAATCAGCAAGCAAAGGAAGCATTCAAATCAGCATCGATGCTGTAACAAAATTAGTTTCCTGCACTGTACATGTACAATTTGAATTTGGTCGGAAAAATAATTTCCAACATTTTCTTCCTCCTTGCTTGCGATTTATACATAGAGCTAGGTCTTAAAGATTCCTAGGAACGATAAGATTTCTACTTGTAAGGAGCGCTGGAAAAGTATATTTTGAATTCTATTTTTGCTTCTTCTTTCTCTCTTTTAGGATTTAGAACATGCGTTTATTTTGGACTGATTATCTACCACTTCCTCTATACTAGGTTAATGATTTTTTTAAAGATCATCTGTCAGTTTTATGTACATGTGATTGACCATTTAATACATTAGATTAAGCTTACTTTAAATAAAGGTGAAAAGACACGATGTTGAATTTCAAAATGTTGAAAATTTTAGGGAAAATTTCTGGCTGTAGAACTGTAGTTCATTCACCAGACGAACCAGAGAACTACAGATCCAACCTTTGTTAAAACCTTCTATTTACGGCGCCGCTTTTTGTCGCAGGTTTTGGGTATTATTTCTTGTATTATATGCGTTTCCCCGCCGAAAGCATGGTATCCATTAAGATCCCCAAAAGCTTCAGATTTAATGAAAAATAATACATACCCCTTGAATTATAAGTGTATTTAGGCATAATTTCCGCATGGTATTAATTTACACGATCACAGATTTTCCACGGAAATCTCTCTTAATGTACTTAATGAAATATGGATAGCTAAAAATAGTCAAGGTCATAATATAAGTCCATTAAAACAAACCAGAAAGGGAGCAGAGCAAACACGGATAAAACGGAGGTGGGACTAGGTGCCCCGTCGATCAGTCAAACCCGCTGTATCTTCTTGTCCATAGAAATAATTCGGTGTGAAAATAATGTTCTAACAATTTGTATGAAAAACGAAATATTGACTTTAAACGAGACTGTTGATATCCTTGTTTCTTCAACTTATTTGTCAATACTAGAAATTGTTCATACGTAGAGGATGCTCTTGCATATCGAAACAACTGGGAGATCTATACATAAATATAAATTCAATATGCAGGTGACAAGAGTATATTGCTACATAAATAAGGGAAGTTGACGATAGAAAAGTCGTGTAAAAGTTTTTAAATAAATTCTGCTTCATGTTAATACAAAAATAGGTCTACTAAAAACAGAGCACAATAAGTACCCCTTCGAAATTCCGACATATTGTTGGAAGACTTGTCCAAAAACTGTCGATATAGATATAGATATGTTCTACAAGAATTTCAAGCATATTTTTAAATATCATCTTCGGAATACTTGTGTGTATACTAAGTAATCAGAATGTGTTTGAAGAAAAAAATTTTGCAAATGACCAATGACAAGGTAAGTAAAGTTACGAAGTATATTGAAGGTATATGGTGTTTATCTAAGAAATCCGCGTAATTCCCTATAGATTGAACAGAGATTTTGATTCCGTGGAATTACGACCCCTACGAAAAGTACGTTTAAAGCATTACATTTGGTTTGCAGAGCAGTATGTGTCATAATTTGTGACCTTAGCACGACCTCACATTAGCTCAGTCGGTAGAGGCTAGCTCCGTGATTGGAAGATTGCAGGTTCAAGCCCTTGCCGCGAGAAAGCTAAGTCGATAAAAAAAAAATAGGTGTCTTAAAAACCGAGGATCCTCATGAGGGTAGGCGTTGGCATGATAAAGATCCCTCCCTTCTCAATGGCCATCGGTGCCAATGCAAGTAAATGTCTAAATTTGAACTGTATTGTTACGTCTCTATACGTGTGAAAAATTCTCGAATCAATGAATCAGCCCTTGAAGAGTTATCTCCATTTCTCTCTAATCAATAAAAATCAATTTTAAAAAATCTATGCAGTAAAAATCATTTCAAATCTTTATTCTACTCCTAATTAATAAATACATCTTTCCACCGCAGCATTTAATGATATTCTTAATATTTCAATTTTTATTTTTTTAGAGATTTACCCGTCCCCAGAGACCTCAATGCGATCTTCATTGATCAATTTCTGTTTAAGCAATTACAAGTCATATTTTAAATACTCTTGAGGAAAATCATGTCTACTGTAAAACGCTTTAAACTAATATCAGAGTATTTTATACATGATGGATAGGGAATTAAGTTCTATCAGTGAAGGAATATCTTAGTTGTCAATGTATTTCACTCCTAATCTTGTTACTTCGGTCTTGGAATATCAATTAAAAAACTGCATTCCGCCTTCCATGTTGGGGTTGTGCTAAAGTACGCCGAGAAAATGTTCACGCCCGTGTTTTATATATCTAATTTCTTTTTAATAACAAATTGAATACACCCGGTAAAGCGTGAGCATAATTTAAAACAGAGATCCCATGTAAACACAGGTATTTTGCATTATGAAGTCATTGAATATTGAGAATGATCATGCTAGTTCAAATCACTGAACTGAAGTTTATTCTTGAACAGGAAAATTCAAAATTGTAATTGCGGCTAAACCCCTTTTATCGAATGTTCTATTTTCTAGCATAATTATGATGAGGTTAGGGAAGAATAAAAAAAGCATGTACTTATTCCGGTACAACAGAAAATTTAAATTTAAACTACATATTGCACAACTGCATTTTTAAAATCCATTGTTTATCGCTTCCTAGTACTTTCAGTACCTTGATTGATTAGGGCTACGATTTTTGTAAAATCGCTGATTTTCTCTCGGCTTGGACATACATTGCATATGACTATATATCATTCTTGATGCTTGTTGAGCAAAGTTGATAATTTGTGTCGTATAAAATAAAATATATGGAGATAACGAATAGTATTCAAGCTCAAAAGTCTATTCAAACAATACAAATCAGAAGCAGAGCAAACATGGACCTCTGAAACATCAGAAGTGCATGAGATCAGGTGCCATGGAGGATTGAGCATCCCCTGCCGACCGGTCACTCCCAGCGTGTGCTCCTTGTCATGATAATAACGGAAAAGTCCGTCGACAATTTATTATGTAAATTATGGCCTAACAATTAGTTTGAAAAACGTCAGTCAGCATTTGACTTCATGATAAATTGTATTTGCTGACAAGGTCAGATGAAACTTGAATTGAAGCAAGATCATGTCAAATAAGAGTCAAGAGGAGTACATGTGGTATGGTACAACAGGGCAATTATTGTTTACTTCCTGATCATTAATAGTATATCCACCTACGGTTATCTTTTTTTACCCATATATGCTGGAAAATTACACATTAATTTTCAGATTTCTTCTTTTTGTCTTTTGACAGATATTATTCTCCAGAGGGAGGCAAAAAATGTTAGAAAATGTTAGATGAATACAAAATCTGCATATAAACGTAGTTTGAAAAATTACATGTAGTAATAACCTGTTTGAAAGATACATAAAAGAGTTATGTAAATGAATGAAAAGATGAGGGAAAAAATATTTGACGTCGAAAATTCAATGATATGTTATTGTAACTAATGGTAATGGCAAAAATATGTGTTCTTGAAACTCCGAAGATGCATGGAATCTATATACTCTGTTAAATATATATTTGCACTGTTTTCTATTTAATGGAAAGGCATCCTCTGGATGATTGAAAAAAGAACATCCTGACATGCATAAACGTTTTAAAAAAAATTATTTATTTATTTATGATGATTCTTTTGGAGGAGATGTAGCGGATGAAATTGGAAATCATAATGATACTTAATTTAATTTAAAAAAGGAAACCATTGGCTGAATGCAATCGTGCCCGCCTTCAAAATTCATGTTTGGACACACCTCACAAACTAACAGAAAAATTCCTAGAGATTATACCAGATCTTCAGGAATTGGAGACTGTTCCTTCGCCTAGAATAATGGGGTCCCATCTTCCAGTTAAATATATTCCAAAAGAAAACAAAGGAAAAATTATCCATTCCGTTCGTAATCCGAAAGATATTGTCTTGTCTGCTTTTCATCATTACACAACCGATCCATATGTGAAGAACTACGTGCATCCTGACTGGCCCAGTTTCGTTGATGATTTCCTAAGTGGGGGTAAGTTGAATTCATTGTTGTTTTCTGACAATTTCAGTGTTATTTGACCCTTATTATCTTGAACTACAAATCTTCATTTACTTTGCATTGTGAATGAAAAGCTATAGCGAATGCGTAACTTTTGAACTTTATTGAGAATACATGTAAGTATTCTTCATAATCTGTTCAAATGGAGAGTGATACAATTGTTGTACATTGTTAATAACCTTGTAGTGTTTCAATATGCTAACAAAAATCTAGATCCTTAAAATGTATCAATAGGTTATCCGAGACATAAAGAATGTCTTATGTATTCTTTGTTGATATTTCATCCATTTTTTAGACTGTTACTATGGAAGTTGGTTTGAAAGAGAGAAAGAGTGGGAAGAGGCAGCACGACAAAATCCCGAAAAGATTTTGATTGTTTATTATGAAGATCTTAAGAAGGTATGTTCAACAAAGTGGCTTTTTGCGTTAACATCCCAAGGCATTCTGTTGTAATTAATGCCATTTTTTCTTTAATTAAAAAGATACTTGACCTATGTTGTTTTAATCTTTAATTTAGAATGCTATAGAGACGATGCTACAGATATCCAATTTTCTTGGAACTTCGTCTGATCCTAAATTTCTTCAGGCTGTTTATGATGCTTGTACCTTTGATAAAGTAAAAGAAAGAGAAAAGGATACGATGTGGAAGTTTATCTACCGAAAAGGTTAAAACTATTGTGCTCTAATTCGTAAATGAAATATCTTTTCAGATATGTATATTACAATCTGAAGAAATAAACATTTTGTTATATTACACGTTCTGAATGTTTATCTTCATATTACAGGAGAGGTTGGTGATTGGAAATCGATGTTAACTGAGGAACAGAATAAGAAGTTTGATCAGGTCTTCAATGAAAAAATGAAGGATTCAAAATTAAAATTCAATGGAATTAAATGGATATTGATAATATTCATAGGATTTTGTACATTTATTGATTTTGTTTTGTATATTAAACTAAAAAGTAATATTTATGTTTTCCCCCAATAACCATTATGAATAAAATACGATATGAAATTATAAAATTGCCCTTAAACAAAATGAAATTGAAAACTTCAAATTTTCTATTGCTTTATTTGTCAAATGTTACGCTGTAATATAATATATTGCTTTATTTTAAAATCAATTTCTAAAGAGAGGTAAACCTCATTAAAGAGAGAGAGAGAGAGAGAGAGAGAGAGAGAGAGAGAGAGAGAGAGAGGTCAAAAAGCAACAAGTAGTAATTAGATTTTGTTTTGCACTTAGAAAACCTCTAAAACAATCTGAAAAATGCTGGAGGAACCAATATATATATATATATATATATATATATATATATATATATATATATATATATATATATATATATATATATATATATATATATATATATATATATATATATATATATATATATATATATATATATATATATATATAAAAAATAATAATAATAATAATAACTAGAAACTCATTGCTAGCAATGAGAGGTCTTCCGTCCGATTCTGAAAATAACAACAGAAATTCACGCTGAAAAAGTGATAAATGAAATTCAACTTGAAAATCCAACAAAGCTAACCATTAACCATTCACTTTTTTGCATCACTTCCTGTCACGACCGGAAGTAACGGCGATACAAGATTTTCTAAAGATTCAAATAAACTGATGAGTGTCGTAAGTTCTATGGTCAGCAAATACAATTTATCATTAAGTCAAATGCTGACTGACGTTTTTCATACTAATTGTTAGGCCATTATTTACACATTGAATTGTTGACGGATTTTTCCGTTATTTCCCGATCATGACAAGGAGCACACGGCGGGTGTGACCGGTCGGCAGGGGATGCTCACTCTTCCATGGCACCTGATCCCACCTCTGATGTTTGGAGGTCCGTGTTTGCTCTGCTCCTATTTTGTATTGTATAATGGACTTTTGAACTTGAATACTGTTCGTTATCTCCATATATTTCATGAGTGACTATCAGACCTGAAAGTTGAAGACTTCAGTCGTTTACTGTTGCCGAGGAATATTGTGAGATCAAATTCTAATTTTTAGGACAGGTAAACACTCATCCGGAAGTGAATTTTATAAAAAATCTCTGCAAACTTTTTCAATCAAAAAGATGAAAACATACATAGAACTCTTAGAAGTCTCTCTATTAACCCTGTAAATCCCAGAGAAAAATATTGAAAAACAAAAAAGTTGCAAATTTAACATTTTTGAATTCACTTCCGTTTGCGACCGGAAACAAAAAATAATGGTCGATCACCATATCTACATTTGATGCTCTCTCAATTCAGCAAGTTTCATATTCATATCTTTAGCCATTCTCTGATGATACTGTTTACTTTCTTTTATTCTTTATGTATTGAACTTAATATTTCATGTAATTCCATACACAGGCATGTCCATGTAATCTTTTTCTGCACTTCTATATACTTCTGCATCAGACCATTTGTGTACTACGAAAGGATGGTAACGATGCATCATTTCGCGCGGATAAATATTCGCGCATTTCCTTTGGAATGTATTTTTTTATTGAATGGTGATAGCTTCAATGAAATTTCAAAATGTATGTTCTTATAACCTGAATATCGAGCTTTAGAAAGTATATTTATCATATTGTACTTATAATATATCGTATGGTATATCGTAAGTAACACTAAAGCAGTGATTTAGGTAAGATTTTCTACAAGTTTTATTTTCCTGTTTACCCCCAAAGTGGACTATCCCGATTAGTTACACATTCATGAAAAGACTGGAATGTTTCGCCCAAAAACATGGCTCGTCCTCCGACGGTTAAGGAATCTGATACCATTTATGTTCAATAACAATATCTTTTAGAAAAAAAAATATTTATATCAACTTCATTCAACAATCTTTAAAAAATGGTTTTCTTATTTTTGTCTTTTCTGTTCATTTAATATGACACAAGCTTGCATGAGGAAAAAAACAATGGTCCACGTAATAATTACTATATATTGATTGCTTTAGTTAGGCAAGTTTCTTGAAAAGCTATTACTTTTAACCATGGTTTAGGATCAGTTTTTCCGTGGTGTAAAACAAAAGGTTGTAGTTATCGTATTTCCACTTGTAGTCATGTCGTTTTCTACTTTGAGATACAGACAGGAACAGTTATAGTAGACGTTTGAGGAAACCTCGGATTAAAACTCTAGTTCGAAACAGAATTGCAACGTAATTGTGACGTGACAATCCAACAATTCCTTCACATTTCTTTGATTCTTATGGTAGTTTCATTCAAACAAACGCTCGACTGACTCCGTAAATTCCGACCTACTTATCGGAGTTTACGGAGACAGCCGCCATTTTGGACTACCGCTTCAAATTTAGAAATGCGAATATCTAGAGTTTGGATTGATCAATTCTAAAATAAATTATATATTAAGCATTTTCAGAAGAGCCTCTATTACCCTTATTAAAATAAAAGAGAATATAGAAAAACAAAAAAAGTTTAAAAATTCGACTTTTTAAAATTCGCATCCTGTAACGACCGGAAGTACTGACGACGCACAAAAAGGTAATTCTCCTCATCTAGAAGACATAACCTATCATCTCTAACAAGTCTCCAGTTCATATCTTAAGCAATTTTTGAAAAAAAAGGGAGGACAAAATTTCATTTTAAAATCAGAAAACTGTCAATAACTTGGCACCGGAAGCGAGTTTTCCAAATTTCCCTTCTGATGAACAAAGTACATTTGACGACGCATAATTCCTAAAAGTTTCATTTAAAACCACTGAATAGTTTTTGAGAAATCGCCTGCACAAAATTTTGGGGAAAAAAAAAATAAGAAGAAGAAACAGTAGAATCACTATAAAGTCTTCCGTGAAGACGGAAGACCTTAATAAGCTGTGGTTTTGAATTGAATAGGAAGCTTGTTCAATCAAAGAAATGAAGTTGAAGAAGTAGACTTTGCCTGCCTTCTGTTATTTACTGCTGTCATATCTTCCACCATCTCTCCAGGAGGTATGGAAAAATTGCCCAAATCCTGCTGGTCGATCTGGATTAAGGTGTGATCCTTGATCAGCAACGATTTCTGTGTGTCTTTGAGAAAGAAGTCATAACCTCTCTTCCTTAACAGAATTTCTGAATGAATGGATTGAAAGCCGATTCCTTGTCAATAAAGTCTTTCAGAGAAGGTGTCAGGAAGGCAACATTCTTGACTAAATTATTGAACATTTTCTTTTCCATTTATCTATGGTACTTTTTTATGTTGCCTTTGATGGTCTTGAAAATTGTAGGACCATTAATCAGTAAGTCAATTTCTCATCTTTTCTCACTTTTTTCTATATGTTTACTGATGTAAGCTGACCAACACTAAGTCAAAAGCAAAAATCTTTCGACATGGTGAGGTGCAAATTTTAAAATATCTAAAACGTTGAACTGATGACTCAAAAGATTGATCAAGATGATTTTCTGCATCAAAGAGCAATGATTCTTGAAAATATTTTTTTCTAGAAGAGAATCATCCAACTTCATGTAATCAAGATTAATTTGTTTTACGGTGTGACCGTTGGGGCGAGCGCAGTTGTACCATCCACACTTGTAAACTTTGATCCGCCTCTTCAAAGTTCCAAACCGCACGAGACACAGTCTAGACTGTGACGTCATATGACGTCGGAATTCACGGAGACAGCCAGGCGTCTGGTTGAACGAGACTACAAGCCTAGTGCAAATTTTAATGAAATACATTGTAGAGTAAATGCAATTATTTTTTTGTTAATTTTAAGCTCTCGGGAAACTGCAGGCCTTTTATATTTTATATTATTTTTATCGCCATTATCGCATGGAATCCTGGTAGTGAAGGAATTCTGGGAAGGTTTCACACTGACATTTGCCTGACGTATATGTCATTCCGAATTTCCTCTGTTCTTACACGTTAGTCTATTGAGCTTGCTTCGCGAGCGGCGCTTCGCGCCGCTCGCTCCGCTCGCTATTAGATTTTATATCAAATATTGAATTATTTATTTAGGACAGGATTTAATTTATGTTTTATTAGTCGGTATAAAACATACACAGTTTATTAAATCATCATAGCAATATTTAAGGTGTATTACGAGTAAAAGTAGGTACGAATTAACTTTTACTGTGCACCGGAAGTTACCCCCTTTTCAAACCAGCAGATTTTGCAACCAGACGCTTTTTCGAAGACGAGCAAAACATCCATTGCCACCAGCATCTCATTTTAAGAGGGAACTACAACTAAGAAGTGGAATATTGTGTGAAGGGATCAAACCTCCCTGTATCTATAATTTATTGAATATCTTTGATCTCAGCAGTCTTTTTGCTGTGTTCAATGAAAGCTTTTTCTGCTATCGTCCTTACTGGGTATGGTTGAAAATGACTAGCTTTGACCTCTTCATTCTTAAAGATAGGTGCTTTAAAGATGTTTTCATTACTGGCTTTAACAGGAGACTGTAAAATACAAACATTTCTTCAAATATATTTTTCAAAGAAATCTTTTTTTTGTGCATACTGGTATTTTTTTAACTACTCTGTAATAATTTTCATAAAACAATTTTTCTATGACATTTTACACTTCCTCGATTTTTATACATCATATGAAGAATCACACATCATGTACATGTGATAAATTACGGCAGGGTTTTGATATCTCGATTTTCTTGTTTAACTCTACAATGCCTGGACATGGAAATATAACTGAACAGCTTCAAGTTGTATCTGCTTGACTTTCTTGCGCTTGAACTGAAACGTATATTGAATATGAAAGTCATTGGTTTATCAAAGTATCAGCCAAAGTTTATAATATCTAACAAGAATTTCAAGAAATGAGTCATCAGCGCTGTGTAGTGTGACTCAAGATAGACAAACGTAGAGGCAAGCAGGTAAACTAAATATGTCACCATGAGAATTTTCTCGTAGAAGCATCAAAAAAGGAAAGTAAAGTCTATTCTGATAAAGAATACTAAGAAATGATGAATACTTTTGTGACAAAATGAAGTAGAAAACCCTAAATAAAATAAATAATTCAAATAAATTGATTTTAAGTAAAGATTTGAACTTAAAATTATGAACGTTTTGTACATATTAAAACTTTACATAGTGATATCCTTTTTGCTGAAGATTTCTGATATTAGTAAAACATGGAGTCTGAGGTTGACTGCTTCATTTTTTGTAACTTATTGGTTGGTTGTGTAACCAAACTTCATTGCACAGGACATACTAAATATTGAAATAATAATATTCGTATTAAAATCCAAGCTGTAAAATGGTGGTCGTATAAAAAACTCAAAATAAATGCAATTATTATATATTAATGTATAAAATTGTGCTTCCACATCTTATATGTGCAGCATAGAATATGTTCAGAAATGCTATTTAATTTATACAGAAAAATGTAGAAGGTATATAAAAGTAAAAAGCATTTACAAAAAAAGGGCAACTTCAATTACAATTATAGATTAAAATTGTATAATAGATATCCATTTATGGATACACAAAGCTATCGTTATATGTAATACATACTGTAAATGCTAAATCTTCCTCTGATAGTTTATAATACTCACTTTTACATGCACAAGTCATCTGAGTCTCAAGAGTAAAAATATTTAATGTTATGTTGAAATTTCAAAGCATATGTATGGTTTTCCTTTTTCTTCTCTACAACTCTCTCTATATTACGAGTAATACTTGAATAACGTAAGATTTCTATGTTATTACCGTTGTTTTTTTAAAGAAGAGATCCCTCTCCATGAAGATATCGACACGGCTTTTATTCAGTTACTCTTTTCTTCACACAGCTTCATTCTTTGGCTACATTTGTAAATAAGATAAAAAAAAAATTTAGAGAAATTCTTAGTATTTACAGGGCAATGTTTTTGCCTCGTCTAAAAATTTTAAATCCCAGTAACAAACTGTGCATGTATCAATACACATGTTATTAAGGTCTTCCGTTTCCAACGGAAGACCTTCTACTGATTGTAATGATTAAGATTATTCTTTTTTTTTTTTTTTCCTAGACGCCAAATTTGAAGCTTCATATCTTCCTCATTTCTGAACGGATTTTGTTCAAATTTTCAGAGCTTTTAGACTTTACAAAACACTCTCAGAATACTGTAATACAATTCGGAAATTACCTTCTGTTCACGAGTTATTCCCCTTTGATTGAAATTTTTATGCCTCTGGTTTCCAGACAAAGGCTCGGAAACTATAATAATTGGAGCACAATACCATTTGAAATTGAAAAGAAGAAGCATTGAAGTTGTGCACATCGGTTTTTCTTTCTTGATTTTTGCATTAAAAATGGCGCTAGAGAGGGATCAAAAGTTAGAACGCGAAAAAGAGCAAAAATTTTGACATATTTTCCTTTATATCTTTAAAACTAAAAATAATTTGTTAAAACATGTAGAATAAAAGTTGTGCATAATTCCAAGAGCTTTCATTTGATATCACTTAAAAGGGGCTGGCCCCTAAAATTAGGGATCTAGAGCCCTTGAAAGTTTTCGCCTTATAACTCAAAAACGGTAAATATTTCGATATGGATTTAGGAATTAAAGTTGCTCTTTAACACCTTATTGATCTCATAAAAATGTTGTTTTGTTCGAGTATTGCGTAATATGTCGTAATATGTAGGTAAAAAGCAGGTCCCGTAAACAGGTAAGCGTTTTCAATCGGCAAGTTAATCAGAACTCTTCATGTGTATAACTTAAACAAACTTGCTATAAATAATATACCCTACTGTATTTAATGTTAATTTTCTTCTAAATAAGGTTTTAAACGTGTTCTGTGGTTCACTCATAAATTATTTTTACAACTTTCTTTTCTTTTTTAATTTAGTTTTAAAGGGAACAACGTCTTCAAATAAAGGAAGGAATTAAATGTATCTATATAACTACGTAAGTAATATTAAACTCTAAGCATCGAATAATAAATGATCATTAACTGTACGCATTTTACGTTCTCCATGTTCACCTAGATGTTTTTTGTTATGTAATACAACCCGCGATCCCACGTTGCCGAGGTCACCATCGACCAGCCACCTGCGGTCATAAACCATGTAAACAAAACAAATATCTGTGAAGACTGTGATCACGTTTTAAATCCATCGTGTAGAAACAACGACTAATGAAACATTGTGGTTTTTTTTATTTACATTGAATCTTTAACAGTTTAAGATAACTTAATCTCATCTTTGATTTAATCTTAATTTCAAACACTAGTGAATAAAATCATTTCGAATTTTAATCGCTTTTACCGGCCTGTTCACTGTCGACACAGCAATACGATTTAAAAAAAAAAACAAAAAACAAAACAAACAATTCATTTCTCTGTCCCGTGTAATTGCATCTTTGATTTAATCTTAATTTCAAACACTAGTGCATAAAATCATTTCGAATCTTAATCGCTTTTACCGGCCTGTTCACTGTCGACACAGCAATACGATTTAAAAAAAAACAACAACAAACAAACAATTTATTTCTCTGTCCCGTGTAATTGTATTCTATTTCAATTGTAATTGAAAAGGTGCTAAGGCAAATAATTGCAATTAGTGATGGAAGTATTAAGTATTAATACTTGTGTAAAGTATAATTTTTACTATCAGTCTCTTAATTGTTTCTTCATTTAATTTTCATTAAATATTAAACTATATACATCAAATAATACTTTTAAACATACAATAATTCACGCCTTCTTACAGCACAGTTTCGCTTTGTAACCCAGTCTTCGTGCACACGTGGCCGCAGAGAGCCGGGGTCATATCGGTGTTAAAATACATTGTGTACTCATAGCGATTAATGGAAGATTGGGTTTGAAATCATTTCGAATCTTACATATTATTTTATTTTACTCTATCTGACGCTTATTTTTATCAATCCTTACCGCCCGTGCATTTATTCATTTCAAGTTTTACGCATTTTAATTGCCGACTTAACCATTTAGTTTGCAACAATTTATTTTTCTGTCTCGTGTTTTAAACTGCATGTACACATGCATGATATTTGTAAGTGGATGTGACTTTTTCAATTCTCGGCATCCTCACAATGTCAAGATACATGTATTGTGATTTCAGAACTTAATTGACATTGTGAGGATGAATTCTCGGGAAAATCAAAAAGTTTTACGGATACATACATACAAACATACATACATACATACATACATGAATGCAAGTACAGAACATGCTCTTTTTATAAGCACGATCATTAATTCGAAGGTACAAGTGTACATGTATAATTATGCAAGAGCGCCCCAAATGTACGCATATCGAGTGTTTAAAATACAGAGAAATGCAAAATCCCCGGTCTCTGTTTTACATTATCTTTGCAACAAAATATTAGTCAATCTGAAGTCAATTTTATTGATCTATAGCTTATTTTGAAGTAAATTATCAGTCCACTGAGTTGATAATGAGTTGTTTTTATAACGGGTACATTTAGAGTATTCCGAATCACTTTTTACATTTTGACTGTAAACGATTTTATTAACAAGTTTATAAATGGTTGGTTGGTATTAAAGGAAAGCCAATTCAATGAAAAATCAAATCTACAGTACACGGCGAGTCTATCTACGATACAGCGGCCTTGACAGGGGTTATATTTACATCACCTTTTTAGTGTATTGCAGGTCACTTCCGGGTATTTCGAATCACCAGGTAAATGGCTAAAAACAGTCAGATAACAACATTATAATTAATAAATTAGTTGGTATTGTTTACCAAAAGTATCAAAAAATAAAAAGAATTATTTTCTTGTTGAATGTTGTTGTTTTTTATATTAAGTTATTAAAGCCCCCCCCCCCCCCCCCTTCCCTTCTGTAGACACACTATAAAACAGCGTTCTCAGAGGCGGGTCACGCAGAAAAGCAAATACCAACAGAATATTACTTTCTGAAATTACATGATTGTAAATTGTTGTCCTGTAAATATAATCATGATAATTATGTAATTTTTTTTTACCTATGTGATTTTTTTTAATGCAAATAATTAACATTGAACAGTCATAATTCTACGAGTAGGCTACCAAATAATGATATAATGATGATAAAAAAAATTGTGAAAAGGAATTAAACCAACTCATGTTTAGATTTCATGATTATCAAGAATGACGTATATCACTGCATACGTGTACTCGTACATATCACCATTGATCAACACTGATCAAGTGTATACCGGGACCCGGGATAGTCTTATTATAGCTCTTGCTTTGTCAAATCATTACTTTCATACCCTTTGCATTTAAGAAAAACAATGTTATAAAAAAAATAATAATCTGACATATATAACAAGTATACATGTAGCGTGTGCAATTTATTTGGCTAGGGGCATGTACACACGTGGTTCAAAACTGTAGTGGGCTACAAATGCGGCCATAAGTAGTATTTTTTAAGGTGTTATTAAAAACAAATAATACTCACAAAAGCTTATAAAATTGCCGTTCTATCGATACCTTATATGCCATGTTTCATCCACCAACAACGCCACGACATCGATGAGAAATACCATGCAACGTTTCCACACGGGCATTTTCTTCGAAAAGGATAGGAAGTAAATGAATTAAAATAATTAATTCTTTTAGTTAACGAATTATGTTTACCTCTTTATTTGTTGTATGCAATAAGTATAGACCTTACAAATAATGACTGTTTGGTTGTCACACCTGTGCATGTGTCGTGCGAGGTACAGCGGTAAGGTAAATTACCGAGAGTCGCGATATGCGGGGTGATTCGGAATACCCTAAATGACTGTGGTCCAATGAATTTCTACTAGTAAATCAATTTACCTGTCAAATATAACATGGGCCCACATAATACGACTAAATTCGTTTCAAGAATGAACTGATTCTTAACAAATATATGTACAGTATACAATATCTTTTCTTTAAATCTGTTTGTTTATTATTTTCAACCACAATCTGCAGTACATGTATACGAAATGCATGCACAACGGCGCTACACCTGTCAATCAAAATCACTCGATATTGTGAACTCAGTCTGGTGCTACGGCAGCATTTCCGAAGTGATTCAAAATATTCTTTCGGCTAATTCTAATTTTTCGCTTTGAATAATTATATTTTGGAACAAAGTTGGAATTAAGGCTGGAGCTGCATGCTGTGAATTTATCACACCTGCAGTCTGCAGTCTTCTCTTCTTACATGTATATGAAGCATCTGTTGAGTAATGAATCAGAGAGGATAATATGCGGAACAAGTTTGATTGAGATTTTTACTTTTCCTTTAAGATAAAATGATTAATAACATAACTTATACATCTAATAGATACATATAAATGCACATGTATAGCTTTTTAAAAACAAGAATCTGTAATTAAAAAAGTGAAAGTGAAGAGTTTAGGTAATAGTTCTTAACCAAAATTTAATGACAGTTCATTCCTTCCTAGTCTCTATATAACTTTTAATTACGGCCGTGCCCTCTCCCCTTCAATTGATGTCTTATACATGCTTTTAAATTCTGTTTATGTATCAAAAAATTTCCACAGGTACTTGTGGACAGGATCCCCCCCCCCCCATTTTTTTCCCCACAAATTATATTTATTACACTTCATCATGTGTACCATAGGAAAAAATCGAGTACAAGTACCTGTGGAAATTTCTATTTGCCCCCCCCCCCTCCCCAAAAAACTGAAATTGCTTTCTACGGGATTGACAACAGGTACTTGTGGACAGACAGAACCCCACCCCACCCCCCCCCACCCCCGATATTCAACCCTGGGGCTTGGACATTTTTTCCACAAATTATATTTATTGCACTTACTCATCATGTGTACCATATGAAAAAAATCGTGAAAACCCCAAAATAATCGTTCCACACAAAAAATGCCTCACTATGTATAGTTAAAACATTAAATTTTCATATTTCTTGATGAAATTAACATTAAAAAAATCAACACAAAATGAATACCGAATTACATATCACTTGAATTTATCATAAAGCAGAACATCTGTTCTGCGGGCTTCAAGGCCAGCTCAGGAACCTAAAGATATCCTCATTTTCCAAGTCCAGTACAGAACGTAAAATAAATGAAATAAATCACACGATCACTGGGATGAACTCAAAGAAAGAAGACTCTTGAGGAAAAGATATTTTGGTTCGAATTATAGACTGAAATAAACCGATATTCTCTTTTTGCCACTCTTTCCTGGTGCCCTGGGACTCTGAATGTAGGATCAGTATTTTTTTTCACAGGTCCGTTGTACGGATTGTACGGGGGGGGGGGGCAGACCTTCTGAAAATAGTCTTCTGCTGTAGTTTTAATATGTAAATTTTGATTTAGTTGCTGCTTGCCCCCTCCAAACTCTTTGTTTCTCTACGGTCATACATAGGCGAATCCCAGCAAAAATGTAATGACCCCCCCCCCCCCACCCTCCAACACACACTTTTTTTAATGTGTATTGCGATAGGACTTAAAATTGGAAAACATTTTCTGTATATCTCTACATCGAAAAATATAAAACAAATATTTTTTTTATATTTCCATTTTAAAACAACATAGGTAATTATGCATAGCTAATTAAATACTGAATTAAATATTTATCTTTGCAGACAATATGCTCTGGGTTATAGAACATGATGTGAAAGCGTATCGTAATGCACCTTGTAATCCTTTGGATTTTCAGATTTAAGGCCAATGCGAAAACCCAAAGACGCCGACATTTTTTTATGCTACTGTAATCGAAGATCCGGGGGCATGCAGTTTTTGTCCTGTCCACCTGTCTATTTGTCTGTTAGACTGTGTTAGCCTCTTTGTCCGCAAAAACTTGAACTATGCCCATAAAATTTGATTGGTTGGAACTACTGCTTTCATATTTCTTATGTGTATTCCTAGTAACAAGGACTTCCTTCAGGTACCAACATATTTGACCTCTTGACCTTGAACTTGGAGTTTGATCCTCTTTCGCAAAATTTTACCAAACTATAACCTTGGCCAAAACTTTTGAACAGTTGGTGCTAGGGCTTTTATACTTCACATCTGTATCCCTTGTGATAAGTCTCCTCCTTGGGTATAAATATGTTTGACCATTTGACCTTGACCTTGGAGTTTGACCAACTTTTAAACAACTTTAGCCTTGACAATAACTTTTGAATGACTAGTCCTAGGGCTTTTATATTACATAGGTAATTTTCCTGTGACAAGGCCTGTCATTGTATTACTATAATTTTGACCATTTTACCTTGACCTTTGAGTATGTCCTACTTTTGAAAAACTTTAACCTTGGTTTTAACTTTTGAACAGTTGGTGCTAAGGCTTTTTTAATACCACATGCGTATTCTTTGTAACAATGAAGACCTTCCCTCAAGTACAAACAATTATGATCCCTTGACCTTGGAGTTTGACCTTTTAAAGAAATTAACCTTCGCCATAACTTTTAAACTGTTGCTGCTGTGGCTTTCATACTAGTATATATTTCACAGTATATTCTTTGTTCAAGACCTTTATTTGGGTAATAACATTTTTTTTTATCTTTTGATCTTGACCATGGAGTTTGACTTGCATTTGAGAAACTTTAACTTTTGCCATAAGATGCCATATGGGGGCATCAGTGTTTCAAAAATCACACGTTGTTCAGTATCCAAATCGGGCATAAAACATTTACAATGATCCTTTACAGCAGTGAGTTGAACCTAATAAATTACGACTATAGAAATTATGATAATTTATTTCGATGTATGGTCTGAAAAAAAAAAAAAAACGTTTATTATACCTCTGTGAAAACTAGCTTACAAGTGAAAAATCACTAGTAAAATAGAATTTGATTGGCCGAGAAAGTCACGTGTCCATCATGTTTGCCCTGCAACAAAAACGTCGTGTTTCACGATTGTGACGTCACAATTAAACGAGTTAGGAATTAGATTATTTATAGCGACGCTGCTAACTTCGTTCGCGCGGTAACAACAACTTAAAATTCACCCCAAAAAATCACCTTAATTAATGGAATTGCATACAGATAGTAGATTAAACGTTCTTTGTTAAAATTTTTGCACTTTTCAAAATTCGTTTATGGAAATACAGCTAACATACGTCATGAGACGTCACAGTCTAGACGTTCCAAATGTCTCGTGCTGTTTGAAGAGGCGGATCTTAAAATTAAGTGAACAATGCACTCGCCCCAACGGTCGCACCGTCAATATATTATCGTTGATTGATTGTGTCGATTTAAATGTGTAAAAATGTAATGGTGGTATTTGAATGTTACTGGTGTGATCACACAAACTTGTCACGTAGGAATTTTTTTTTTAATGAAACGAGGCTATTGGTGTACCTGTAACTTACATATCTTTCATATCGTTCTCATAAAATGCATGTTTGCTTTATTCATTGGATCTCCTTTGTAATTCCTGCATTTTGGTTAATTCGGTATTATAAACAATTTATTGCATTATAGTGAGGGAGACATAAAGATTTCTTCGCAAATGAAAAATCATATTTCCCTCGGGCGTTGCCTTCGGGGAGTATGATTTTTCATGGGCGAAGAAATCTTCATGTTGCCCTCGGGGAATATGAATTTTTATGGGCGAAGAAATCTTCATGTCTCCCTCACTATCATGCAATAAATGCAAACTGTGAACTTGTTAAGTCCGAAACACACAAAAGGGTATCGCTGATATCATACAGTGTTATCATTGCCTTGATCAGGCCCAAAGGAAGCAAATTCAGTTTTTTTTGGGGGGGGGGAGGGGGGGCACAGCCATACACTTTCAGTTGACAGTTACAGGGGCACTACTACCATAAATTTCCTGACAAGCAAAAAAAAGGTCACCAACTACCAAAAATTCCTTGACAAGCAAAAAAAATCAGGCGTTTTTATTGAGGTGGCACAAGCTATAGTATCTATGTCTACTATAGTAATCTATATATCGGCAAAATTATTGGGGGGCACGCCCCCCCCCCGGTGCCCCCCCCCTCGGTTTACGGCCATGTTGATTAAATTTAGGGTCACTAAGGAAAGAATGTTTTGACTGGATGAATGGTCTGAAAGAACACGTGTTAACTTGTCGAGTCGGTAACACATAGATAGGGTTTGCTTATAACCAGAGTGTGCCATGGTTTGATGCAAGGTCATTTGAACGAGTTCAAGGTCATCAACGGAGGAACAACATTCCTTAACTGTCTTTCTACTGGTGAGACATTGCAAGTTGATACCCCTTACAAGATTGCTTATAACCTTAGAATGTGGCATGACCTTGACTCAAGGTCACTTCTTCCTGTTCGCAGCTCCATCGGAAGACCTACTCGTTGGTTTGCAACGAGCTCTGCTCTAGTTTATTTAGCAATAATTTTCTAAGAATGTACTTTGTTGTGTTTTAATATGCAATGTTCATTGTAAATTGAAACTTTCTAGCTTAGAATGATTATATATTATGTTTATAATCACTGAGCATGAGTAGAATATATATATATATATACAGCCCGGGGTTGAACTCTCGACCTACGGAATCTGTCTCCTAGCAGTACAGGAACAGCGCGCTAGACCGCTCGGCCATCTAGGCAAGTTAAGAACTTGCTTTCGATGCCGATGGAATTCTCGCGGCGCTGTCCTACACTACACGGTCATTGAGAATGGAAGTGAGATACAGTTATTTGAACATTAGTTTTATTAGAGGATCGTTACCAATACATGTTGTAATGAAATCAATTTTTATTTATAAAGCACATTTTACAACAACTCTTAAACTAACATAACTGCCCTAAGTGAAGAAATATTAATACAGAAAGCACAAAGAAATTCACCTGGGGCGGAAGTGGGTAGCCTTATAAAGGTGAATTTCTTTGTGCTTTCTGTATTAATATTTCTTCACTTACGGCAGTTATGTTAGTTTAAGAGTTGTTGTAAAATGTGCTTTATATATATATATATATATATATATATATATATATATATATATATATATATATATATATATATATATATATATAATCACTTCACTATAGCGAGTTCCTAAAACTAAAAACAAAAAGTGAGTTTATCATTCACTTACAATAAACAAAAGCAATAGTTACAAGTCGATATGCTTCTGCAAATATTTCAATATATAACGGAATCAATTAACAATCAATCTGGCATGTTTACACAAATAAAAAAGAATATTAAAGTACAGCTGTAACTGATTCATGCTAAAAAAAAAAATCTTCCATGGTTTCTTTCACTGCCCAATAATTCCAATTAAATTTTATTTATTGAATTCCTGTGTTTTAATTGGACAAGAGCAAATTCAAGAAAACGTTTACACATCAATAAATCTCTCAACCAGACCACAACTACTTTCTTGCCCGACATGTAGCTTTTATTGTAAAAAAAAAAATAAAATCATTACTTTTAGTCTGTTTTAGCTAAACGATTACAGAAACTTGAAATTAAATAAAAACAATACTGACGACATACAGGACTGACAGACGGGAATGTTATGTTTATGTCACTGTCAGATCACGAGTTAAATCTCTCATAGGATATTATCGTCGTTCCTAATGCAAAGCAAATCAGCTCAGTTCTCGGTAGCTGTTAGGAAAGAGAAACGTACCTCAGAATCTTGCCTTATCAGCATCAAATTCATATTTCTACGTCCTCTATTCTGTCCCGTCTTTAAACAAACCAGAGCAAATCAAGGGTGTCGTCAGTATGCTTCTTTCATTTTAGAGCGTCTGTCGTTAATGTCAACATGGTCAAGGACGAATTCTTCTAAAGTCCACCTGTATATACGATATTCGTTGACTTAAACAATATTCGAAGAGTTTTTATAAGTTTGTTTTATTGAATGTTTTGATAATTTAAGTTAAACTTTACCGATGTTCATCTCGATTACGTTTCCACATCGCGAGATAAAGTATTCCTACGCTATATACAGAAATAACGGATAGTATGGAGGCTTCAAAGATAATTAATATTAAACTTCGTAATTGGAATTATAAGAATTAAACGTTCTTTTTTGAAAAATTTATCGATGTGAAAACTCTTGACAAAATGTCAAGAATTTACACATCGATATTTTTTTTCAAAAAGAACGTTTTATCCTATAATATGCAAAGTTTCATGTAGAAAACTCGTGTTATTGTTAACAAAGAGCTAAATCCACGAAGGGGCTAAATCGACCCAGTCATCAAAATAAATGAAACTTTCTCACATAAAACTCTAAGATTTGTATGTTGTAAAACAATTTATTTTTTAACAATATCTTTTCTGGTTTTCTTTTGACATTCGTTTAAATTTGGTATAGTTTTCCTTATTAATACTATCACGTCATTACGTTGACGTTACATACTTTAACGTCATGACGTTGACATTTTGTATAAGAAAGTAACATATGTACGTTAATGGAATAAAAATAATCAATATAGACTCTTCTTTAAAATTTTGGGAAAATTTTACTATGAATTTTTCAAGAAGTTCTGAAAACTTTTGGTTTATTTTTTAATTAAAGCTATTTGTACTCTAAAGAAATGCCACATATTTGATATATACATCGGTTGTCTGGTATAATCGTTGATACATGTAACACGTTTTAAATGATAATAAGAGAGACGTTAAGCTGAAAACAAACACAACGTGTTTATCCGTCATATCTGAGTAAAACTGAATTAATGTAGTAAAATATATTCTATAATAGCCATGGATAAGGATTTTATCTTTCTTAAATGTTTTATTGTATGGTCATACTGAGTACAAACAAAAAAATAGACTTTTTTCAGAAAATGCACAAGTACGCTTTAATAACAAAAGCATAAAATTAAAATGAAAAGTTGCATTAAAAATGAATACGTTTGAAGTTACCATCTATTTTATTGTCATTTTGAGAATTTCGTTGCACCTCCGTAATTTATGGCATTTCCCGGACATTTGAAATGAAATTGTAGTTCATACATGTAATACACGTAAAATAATGTGTTTAACGGTAATCCTGCGCACCACAGATTGACAGGAAAGAAGCCACTACAGACTTTTAAACAAGAGTGATGCAAAGCATGAAATCGGCCGCAAAAAATTAAGAGTCCGACGAAAACACAAGATTTCCGAAGTATTTGAATTTCAAAACGGAACCTGAAGTTAAAAAAACAAGATAAACGGAAATTGGAGTATACCACTTTACTCAATGTAAATTACTTAATCGAAATAAAGTTCACTAATTACCGGTATAATAAATGTTATATCATCAAAGAGAAACGTTTTTTACATACCCACAATAGGCATAAAAAGGGATTTCAGATGACGAAAACGATCGAATTAATTATTGCTAACTAATCGTTTTCTTATCATATTATCATATCTTACACAATCCCATTTTGGGGAGTACCTATTATAAACCCTTTTAAATAAAATCATAAAGTAATGATTATCTGGTGAGAAGTGAAAATTGCATTGAAACACAACAACAACTAAGACTTTCATATAGTTCAAAGCCAGTTTTAACATTTTGCTCATAATTTTCAAATATTAAAAATCACATTTCGTTTCTCCATGTGCAATTTCTAATACAACTACAAATAGATAGGCGATAATGAGTACAGAAGACGATAAAATAATCATAATATCGTATACATATTGCATATATGAGATTTTTAACTTGGACGTCTTCGGATCGTTACTCTTTGTAATGAAACAAAAATATACGAAAAACAGCTACTGGAAGTAGTAAATGGCTATTATTACAGACCGTCTTCAAAAATTATAGACCACATGTCGAGCGACATATTACCATACACCCCCCCCCCCCCCCCAAAAAAAAAAATCATGTTCAATTGCCCGATCTATGAAGTTATATTCTATATAGACATCCCTTCAAAAAAAAAAAATGATAGACAGACAAAATTAGCAGTTATATCCGTTAATAATAATAATACATTCAGGATACATGGCCATGCCCCCCCCCCCCCCATAATTTTGCCGATATATAGTATACTATATAAAACGAAACTACTATATGCTTGTGCCCCGTCAATAAAAACGTCTGATGCCCCCCCCTTTTTTTTTTTGCTTGTCAAGGAATTTTGGTAGTTGATAGTGCCCCCTAACTGAAAATGTATGGCTGTCCCCCCACCCCCCTCCAAACTGAAATTGCTACCTACGGGCCTGGGATCTATAATAAATTTATGCAATGACCGAGTCACGAAAAATCAATCGTTTTTAAAATAAATTTTTATCAAGGAGATTGAAAAAAAAATGAAAACTGCTATTGAATTTATTTTTTTATACTATATATACAAGGACTAATATCACTTCACTACTTTCTTGTTTAAATGGCAGCAGTAATTGGTCGAACTGTCCCACGTATTTAATGAGTGAGAGTGAGAATCCCGAAACCCCCCTCCTCCCAATAACCCCTGTCTTTTTTTTTCTTTTTTTTTTTTTTTTTTTTTTTTTTTTTTTTGCTTCTTATTTTATATCAATGCTCTAATCCCTCTCTATGAATTTACGCTACTACATGTATAAACATGTTTGCTAATCTTGGGTGCCCTCTCTCCCTTGGGCCTGTTACATTTAAGCGGAGTAACTCAAAATAGAAAGAGATAGCAAGTAGCCTCCCTTTGACATTTCTTTTCATGTGTTGGCTAGGTCACAGCATGCATGCGATACTGAATTTACTTAAAACCTTAAAGAGTTGTCACTGCCTTGGTAGTAAGTTATTCGTTTAAATACAATATAGGACATTTTTCTTATAGAGGCGTATCACATAAATTACAAGCGATCTGTAAAATCAATCTATTGTTTGTTTGATTTGTCAACTCGAATTTTCTAGGTTCAGTACTTCGTAACATAATTCATGTTAAGAGGTCTCGGATCAGTAAAGGTTTTCACTATTAATCTATTAATTAATCTTTTGTCTTAAAATGCCACTGGCGATTTCTGAAACGCATGTTGGGTATGGGTTATAATACATGTATAGTTATATTAGACTCTATTACGTAACATTAATCATTTGTATGCAGTCGATGCAGACTTCACGACATTAATGTTTTGTAAGATGGCAAAAAAAAATCATTATAAATACGTCTTGGTAGTTGACTCCGATGTAAATTGTTTAATATTCTAGGATATTCCGACACGGCCAATCAAGAGAAAATAAAGATGTAGCCTACATGTTTCTCGGGTGATCTCCCTTTGATTACATAGTGACCATGGTGACGAGGAGACGGGAGTTGGAAAAAAAATTCAAAGCATAAATAAATAGGCTGTCAGAGGAAAAGAGAACACATTATTAGTTTTTTTTTTTAATATTTCAGCATAATGATGAGTTATAGATCAACTTCTTGAAGGAAAAGTCTTGGGTCAGGACTGAGGCATGTAGTACAGAAAATGTCGACATTATTGCATCTACATTCAGTCATGCTTAGCGAGAATTTTTCGTACTTTTATGCACCACAACACAAAATAACTTATAATAAATATAACATTCGCATTTCGAAACTTTTTGATATTTACAAAAACAATATGGAATCTTTTTCTTTTCTAGTAATGTAAGGTAATCCCCGCTATTTTCACAGTGTGAGTCGGTGCTAAGGTATTTGAATCGAACGAAAAGTATTAATTTCGATGTGGCCACACCCCTCGAACAAAATAAAAATGTACTTTATTTATTCATATTTTAATCCTCTTTTCAATGGTATAAATTTCATTTTGTTCGAAGGGTGTGGCCACAGCAAAAATTTGAACCAAAGACGAAAAAAATGCTTCATTTTGATAAAAACTAGCAAAGTGCACGTGTTTAGACGTTTTCTGTACAAATATGACGTCATCAAATTAAAAAAATTGGCATAAACTTTTTAAGTTTGATACTCAAGGATAACATTTCTTTTGTTAATTTTCTTCTTCCCCTCAGTTTAATTTTCCTGAAAAAAAATAGGCCGATTTAGCCCCTTCGTGGATTTAGCTCTTTTAGAGGGTGCTCTCTCTCTCTCTCTCTCTCTCTCTCTCTCTCTCTCTCTCTCTCTCTGTGTGTGTGTGTGTGTGTGTGTGTGAAGCAGAGATTCACAGAGTGAACTAGTGTCATTATATTTATCCTATTTAGCGATGTTACGATTTAAAATTTAAAGGTAAACATTTCAGATAAATGTATACGTCAGTATTTTACATTCGTTTGGTTTTTCATTATTGATCTATTTATCAATTTATTATTTATCATTTAGCGATTCAGGGGCAATGTGAAAACCATCTATCCTTCTGTTTTCAATAATTCAGAAGTGAAAAAAGAATAAGATATACTACACGATTAGTATGTACTGGACCCAGCTTACCTAGCAGGTAACAACATTGTCTTTGTTTGTAAGGTTCATTATTTTAATTGTAATATAGAAGAAATGGGATTTAATTCTACAAATGGCAATGCAACTTACACCCATAGCTCCCTTTCTAAGTAGGAAATTCTTTAAAATCATACGTCAGTTTAAATATTTTTAATATTCCCAACAACCAAATGAATTTGAATTATCATATTAATATTGGATTCCAAAACTTCATAAAAATCCTTACAAACAAAGATATATAGCGGATTGCAGTAAATGTTCTACCAAGCCTCATTCTTTACTCCTCACTAAAACATTAACAGGAATTAAGGAGAAACTTCAGGAGTACTGTCAACAATATATTCGGGAAGTGGTGCATATTAGATGTAGATACTTAAAAATTCCAAGGAAGTTTTGGAAAAATTGAAATCACAATATTTTACCAAAATCAATAACATAAAAACTTACGACTTTTCAACTCTGCATACAACCATTCCCCACGATTAATTAAAGCCCAGGCTTTTTGACATCATTGGCAGCTGCTTTTTCAATAAAAATGGAACTCGTAAATTTACTAACCTTGTCATTGGTCATTTGCAAAATTATTTTTTTAAAAAGCATTCTGATTGTACACACAAGTACTCTAAAGTTGATATTAAAAAAATGCTCAAGTTTCTGATTGACAATATCGATGAGGTTTTAGGAGACCAGGTCTTCCAACAATCTGTTGGAATTCCCATGGGTACCAATTGCATCCGTTGTTAGCAGACCTATTTTTGTATTTATATAAAGCAGAATTTATTCAAAATCTTATACATGAGAAAAATCTCTTGTTGTGGCATTCGACTCGACATTTTAGATATATCGACGACGTATTATCAATTAACAATAGTTATTTCCATTCATATATCGACACGATATATCCCAGTGCGCTTGAAATAAAAGATACCACAGAGTATGACACATCTGTTTCATATTTGGATATTTTACTAGAAAAAGTCGTTAATGGTAATCTAACAACCAAGCTTTATGATAAACGTGATGACTTTAACTTTTCAATCGTCAACTTCCCTTACTCATACAGCAATCACTTGCATATGGGGTGTATATCTCTCGCAAAAGCATGCTCTTCGATTCGTGTGAACAATTTCTAGAACGATGTAAGTTATTGACAAACAAGTTGATGAAACAAAAATATCAACATTCTCGTTTAAAGTCATCATTTCGTAAGTTCTATGGTCGATACAATGACTTAGTCAGCAAATACAATCTATCATTAAGCCATATGCTGACTGGCGTTTTTCATACTAATTGGTAGGCCAATATATACACACTGAATTGTCGACAGATTTTTCCGATATTTACCGATCATGACAAGGAGCATCCGGCGGGTGTGACCGGTCGGAAGGGACGAAAGGTATACTGTACACTTACTTTTTCACCACGGAGACATAGTTCCGTGGAATCACAAATTCGAATTCTCTTCAATCCGCAGGTATAAAATTACGTGGATTTCTTGGATTGCGATTTTATGTTCCAATCCACTTTAAGTGTCACGTGACAAAGTTCTGCAGAAAATTTGTGACATAGCATAAATTATTTCCAGTTGGGAAAAAGTGTGTCTGCAATATTACATAATGCATTTTTGACCTAAATCATAATGCAGAATGGTAAGGTGCTATTGTTAAAAAACCTTGAACCTACCTTAAACTTCGTTATTTAAGCAAGTAGGCACGACTGGATTCGCAGGGGTGAGAGAAGAGTGGGTCAATTTAACTTCAGGTTGATATGTTACTTTGATGAGACAGGTTTTGATTTAATGATGACGACAAAGGAAAAGTTAAGTGTAGACGGACTGCTAGTTCCAGCATTTTTGCCACTTCAAACCTTAACGGACGCCCGGAAACGAATTGCAGATATTGAAAATTTACCCATTAGGAAAGATGACGTTTTTGTTATTTGCTATCCAAAATCAGGTACGTTTTTTTTTTTCGTATGGTATCTATCGTCTTGTTTCTAGAACGGTAGATAAATATTTCAAATAGCTCTAATCTTTTCTTATCTTTGGAAAATGAAATGTTATTTTTATATAATAATTCAGAGACATATATAAGATAAAGAAAATTCATAATTATTAATATATAAGTATTCTAGATTGTGAAAGTTTAAAATTTCGCGAAATTATTATTTTCTGGATTTAGCTAAATGCATAAATATTTTTTGTTAACGTTAAATGCGTTTTCATTTGAATAAAAAACACATTTTCTTATTAGTAATGTACATGTATACAGCTGTTACACATCTGTCGTTTGCATGAAAGAGTATCTACCAACTGGATTAACCCTTCTTTATGTGGACAAATTTGAACCTTGCAATGAAAGAAATAACTGTATTGCATTTGCAATTCAATAAAATATACCCACGAATCTCTACCTTTCTAATCCATGCCTAAAGCACATTCGGTAAGTCGACTTTTAAAAAATTACATAACATAGGATAATATTGGAAGTTATATAGAATATAGAAGAAAGCTTTAACTAGTACATTCAAATGAACTTTACAAACTAAGTTTTATCAGCATTTCAGCAAACGTAGGAGATACAATCGTTGTCTCAATTCAATTGGAGGAATTCATTTGTGATGAGCGCTGCAGTTACTGTGAAATCGTTGATTGCTTTCCTTCAAACACACATTACATATAACTATATATCATTTTTTATGCTTGTTAACAACAGCTGATATTTTGTGTCATAGAAATCAAAACGTGCACTGAATCTTAGTTAAATTTCTCAATATTTTTTGTTAAAAATATTAATAATGATAATTAGATTGAGGAATTATTCAGCAGTAGATTAGGTCTAAGTATGGATCATAAGGAGTATTTGTGACTGATGTAACAGGGTAAAACTGTTTACTTCCTGATCGTTGATAGATTATCCTCTTTCAGCTATTTTTTTTCTACTCAAAAACGTCTTTATACAGAAATTGTTCCCCAGCTGGAAGTAACATGCACTTGGATATTTTTGGAAAATTAAATGTGTTATAATAATTGCACCATACATAGAAAAGTTGTGTAAACGAATGAAAAGATAAGAAAAAATAAAGAATCTACTTGATGTCAAAATTACAAAAATGTGTAATTGTATTTAATGATAATGGCAAACATATGCGTTTTTTGAGAGGTTCAAAGATGCATTGAGTCTATGCTCCAATTAAATGTATTAGCTATGTCTTCTTCTGAATGGAAAGGAATCCTCTGGATGATTTAACAAGGAATATCCTTAAAAATATAGAATTTGTAATTTTCATTATATATATTTTATATCAATTTTTTGGAGTGCGTCCAATGAAATTTGACATCATGAGAGAAGGGTTAGTTCACCATGCATCGGACACCCTCGTACTTGAACAAGTTCTAGCGATATTGCTACCGACCGAATATTATCAAAATGTATCTAGACATGTAACCTGTGATCCAAATATGAATTTGTGACACTATTTATTGCTTTTTATTAAGAAAAAATCTAAAAATGATTTTTTTTGGAAGGAGCCTGATATCACCATGGATCGGACAATATTCACCATGCAGCGGACAAACAGTATTTTGAAACGTACAAATGTCAAATGTTTATCTCATTGACCCTTAAAATACTTGAGTTTTTAAATTAGTGGCATGAAACTATTTTTTATGTTTATCTATGAAATACTTTCTAGCTTAATTTGATTGATTCAATCGATCCACAAGGGTGGAGAGATTTAAGTTGCATCACATCGCATAAAAATGCTTTGCAATGCTGAGTATTGTGGCAACTTGACAAATTTCACCAAAGACTGACTCGTTTCCTTGAGGTATAATGAAAGAAAGACAACTTTAAATTTGAAAAATCGTAAAATTCTGGTTATTTCCCATTAATAATGATGTCAAATATGACGTCACTTCAATGTCGTTATAGTTGTATTTTCATCACAACATGATAGTAAATATCGGTATCATTAAAAAGTTTAAATTTTAGGCTTTAAGACAGAAGCAAATCAAAACACAGAAACATTTAGAGTTGATGCAAGATTATTGTTTAAATATGTCCGAAGCAAGGTATTTGTCCTATGCATAGTGAACTCATCTTACTTCATTTAAATTCAAAAAGGAAACCATTGGCTGAATGAAATCGTTCCCCGCCTTCAGAATTCATGTCTGGACACCCCTCACAAAATGACCGACACCTTCTTAGAGTTTATACCAAATCTACAGGAAATGGAGACTGTTCCTTCGCCTCGAATAATGGCATCCCATCTTCCAGTTAAATATATTCCAAAGGAAAACAATGGAAAAATTATCCAATCCATTCGTAACCCGAAGGACATTGTAGTGTCCGCTTTTCATCATTATACAAAAGATCCATTTATCAAGAACTACGTGCCTCTTGACTGGCCCACCTTCTTGGACGAATTCTTACATGGGGGTACGTTGAATGCATTGTCGTCTTCTGACAATATAATGTCTTTCATATGACACATCTTTATTTTTATTTTCATTCTGAATGAAGAACTATAGCGAATGTTTGATTGGAAATACAAGCAAGTATTTTTCATGATTGCTCCAAAAGGAGAGTATAATGCAATTATTATTAATTAATGATTATGCTTTGTTCATAACTTTGTAGTTTTTTAATATGGTATAAAACCTAGATACTTAAAATGCTTTAATAGATCACATGAAAAATTATGAATGGGCAGTTCTGTTACGGTTGCATAAAGGGGCAGGGGCGTAAATTATAAGGGAAATGCATAATGTGACATCATACATAAATAGCAATTTTAATGCGATTTAAATGCGATTTTAACTGCATAAGAGTAATAAACTACATCAAAACTTACCACTGCATTCATTTTATTGCTAGTTAAATCCCACACAGAAAGATGTATTCAAGTCACTGATCGCAATGCACTTGTCGATATGACGTCATCATGTTAAAATTTGACGCATTTTTTGTGCAGTGAGAGTCAGATCAAGTAATTTGTTCACAGCGAAAAAAACATTTTATTATTAAAGAGAATATTATTCGCAAATGTTAAACCATTAATACAAATCTGAAACCTTCGTTTACTGCCATTACTTAAAAACTATCGAGAGAATGTATTGAATTAATTCTACCGTGTCTTTGATACATTTTTTGCATGTTTCACGCCGAGTGCTTCATTAATCGCCTTTTTGCAAGGGCATACAATTAATAGCTCTTGATCATTTTTTAAAATATATATAACGGTCATATTCCTTAACTTGAAAAGTGCTGCTGCTTTCCTGAAATCGAGATCATTACTTAATAAATACATAAAATACTTGGAAAAGGTCACACATATTCGACTAGAGCTTTGAAATTTAAACTAATAAAATGCAAATTCTATTTAAAGCAGCAGATTTTTCCATAAATAACAAGATATGTAGAAACAAATTATTACTTAATTTTTTTAATTTTAACTATTGTATGCCCTTGCGATATTGAATTTTGTTCATGACCTACATATAGTGCACATTACATACATTTATCACGTGGCTGTCAAATAACGTGACCAAAGCAAATTCAATACAGGGCGGCGTAAACAATGTTATTTCAATTAATATTAAAGTCATGTGATAATATAGTAGCTTTATAAAAAAAATTCAGTTTTAAAAAGGTACCAGTATCTATTTATGCACGTTCATTTTCCGTTGATTTCTTCGTAGTACGCCTTAACAGAACTGCGTGTCATATACATTCTTTGTTAGAAATAGTCATCTTAAATTTGATTTAAAACAGACTGTTACTATGGTAGTTGGTTTGAATACGAGAAAGAGTGGGAAGAAGCAGCAGGACAAAACTCCGAAAAGATACTGATTGTCTATTATGAAGATCTAAAGAAAGTATGTTCAACAAGAGACTTTTTGCGTTTACATCCTCAGGCATTCTGTTGTAATTAATGACACTTTTTCTTTAATTAAAAGATACTGGACGTATGTTGTTTTTATGTTTAATTTAGAATGGGATGGAGACGATGCGACAGATATCCAATTTTCTCGGAACCTCGTCTGATCCTAAATTTCTTCAGGCTGTTTATGATGAATGTACATTTGCGAAAGTAAAAGAAAGAGAAAAGGATTCAATATGGAACTTTATCTACAGAAAAGGTTAAAACTTAAAGTTTTCTAAATCTAAGATGAAATATCTTTCAAGAAATGAATTCATTTAAAAAGTATACAAATTTGTATAATAAATGTTCTGAATTTTCGCATCCATACTTTAGGAGAGGTTGGTGATTGGAAATCGATGTTTACCGAGGAACAGAATAAGAAGTTTGATCAGGTCTTCAATGAAAAAATGAAGGATTCGAAATTAAAAATACAATGGGAGTAAATGGTTTTTAACAATTTTCGATGGACTTTGTATAATTATCAAATGTTTCCCGACATTTAACTTGTAAAGGACGCTTATGTATTCCCTTATAACCTATATTATCACTATATCATATGGAATAATTTGGAAGCATAAATTGTAGTTGTGTGTGGCATTTTTGCGACACTTGTACTGAGTAAAATGAAGAAAAAATGTATAAAAAGGAAACATTGTTTGCTAAAATTTAGGTTGTCAACCATATAAACAGACGTAAATAATCTGTATTATTTCTGATCATTTAAAAAAACCATACGTACAACTTTAAAAAAAATATAAGAACCAACTCTAACATATTAACTTATTTATGTGCTAACAAAGTACTTTTTTAAATACAATATTTCATTTTTATGTACATTGAAGATTCATTAATGTTACAATTTAGCAGTATACATTTTGAAAAACTCTACAAAAGAGAATTGACTATCTGGAAAATGTGTTAGTTATCCGATCACTAATACAGCACAAATACTGAACAATTTTCCGGAAAGGGAAGTTAAAGGGGGGATGATATTCTAAACATGCTTGAACTTCACTACACTGATCCTGGGGTAAATATTTGATCACCTAACTCAAGCTACATCCTTGAACTTTAGTGAGTTTATTTTTAACTAGAATAAGCAAAAACAAAAGTTAAAATTCGTTACGCTACTGCAAATATTTCAGTATGCACTAGAAAAAGACAAAAATCCAGTTACAATCACCTTTCATGTTTAAGAAAATAAGAAAATTTATTAAAACACAGCTGTAATTGATTCATCTCAGGTAGGTAAGGCAGTATCCAGATCATTTTCGGCAAATTTAGACTTTTTCGTAAAATGTAACATTGATAAATCGGAAAAGCCATAGATAAAACATTTACTATTACTATCCACTGCATAGACTTCATTGAGTCTTAGGCTTAGAGAGGCAATCTGCTACGACGTCATCACATGACGTCTATAAATAGAAAAATTGCCTGAATGAAAAAGTGAAAAGTTCAACACTACCCCGGGGATAATTCATTTCTTTTTGTAAAAATAATACTGTAAAACCTCACTGGGCCAAAAGTGCTGCTAGAATCCTTCTCTACTGACACAGAAAAAAAATATTCAAAAAGTTTCGCATATAACCTTACCAAAATTTCTACGTATTGTACATACGATCAAGGAATTGTCATCAATCCATGTTGACCACACGATTCTAGCAGCACTTTCAAAGTACTATAGAATACAAGCTCTCGATACAGACAAAAATTATGTTTCAAAGTATGCGGCGTAGTGTTGAACTTTTGCATTTTTGTTGTTAGAACGACAGAGGAAAATCTGATCGGGATTTCAAAACACTGCCTGTGTTCATTATAAGAAATCATGATAAGAATAAATCAGCGTACCTGATTCTTAATCTTTAATTCCTTATGAATCACACATGACATTCACGGTATATGCTTTAAAATTCCCATTCCATATATTTGGTTACATTGAATTCTCGTCACGTTTAATTTTCACTCGGCAATATGTGATCAATAATTATGACGTATTGGGTTTGGTATTTATCCCCTGTTATTAATACTTAGCTATTTATACCACCTATAAACGATAAAATTTAGTTAATATTATGTTTTTAAATGCTTCTATTCATTTCTTGGACCTTAAATTAAACTTAAAATAGAGATATTAAGCAATCATTATCTCTAAAGTTCACGTCACACAGCTTACTATGACGTCATATTGTACAAGCAAGTAGGATATCTGTGTGCAGCCTTAACATACCCACGATGCTTCAAAAAATTAATTTTTTTTTCAAGGTTAGATAGTTTTTTCACTGCCAAGTATGCAACATTTGATGAAACAATTAATAGTACGAGTGCTATAATTGTTAACAAATATTAAAGGGGTGTTCTCTCTTTCTTAAAAGAAGCAGTGACTGTTAATTTTCGACATTTAACTTGGAATCAATCCAGACATTTATGCATTTGAAAATAAGTGCTGCATTTATTAGGGGAAAAAGTATCAAAGACAATGTGTTATTGATTGAAGCAGCTTAAAAGTTTTATAGTTGAACGCTTTTTCATTATTTATTTTGTTTAAAACGTGATTCTTTACAAAAGGCACTGTAAAACGTACTTTTTACATGGGGTCAATTCATTTCTCTTCAATTCGCCGGTATAAAATTACGCGGATTTCTTGGATTTGCCATTGTGTGTTTTAAATGCACTTTAAGTGCACTGTGACAAATTTCCGCAGAAAATTTGTGACATTGCATAAATTATTTACAGTCGGGAAAAAGTATGCCAACAGAATTACATAATATTTGACCTAAATTATTGTGCTGAACGGCTAAGTGTTGTTGGTAACAAGACCTTGGAACTGCCTTAAACTTGTTGTTTTAGCAGTTAATCACGTCTGGACTGAAAGGGTGAGAGAAGAGTGGGTCAATTTAACTTCAGTTTTGCAAGTTACTTTGATGAAACAGTTTATGATTTTATGATGACGACAAAACAAAAGTTAAGCGTAGACGGACTACTAGTTCCAGCATTTTCGTCATTTCAAACCCTAAATGACGCCCGAAAACGAATTACAGATATTGTAAATTTACTTACGAGGAAAGATGACGTTTTTGTTATTTGCTATCCAAAGTCAGGTACGTTTTTATTAATGAACATTTTTAAATAACTGACGAGATTTTACTGATACAAAAAATGTATAACTATTCATACAAAATACATTCTGAATTTCGGGAGTTTCGGGAAAATATTGTTTAATATGTGAAAACATAAATATTTTTTTTTAATTTGAAATGCGTTTTAGTTTAAAAATAAAACACATTTTCTAATTATTAATCTACTTGTGTAAGTGGATACACTTCTGTAGTTTAGGTATCGAACAACTGGTAAAAGATCAAAGAAATACATGTAGTTTCTTTATGTGGCCGAATATGAACCTTGCAATTAAAAAAATATGTCTTAACTTTTGATTTGTAATTTAATAAATAATGCCATGGATCTCTATCTTTTTAATCAATGCGTAGAAGAATCATTTGATAAGTCGACAATAGGATATTGCATTCTATGCTAAAATATTTGTTAATGAATTTCTCTTGTATACACATCAAACTTGGGGAAGGGGGGGGGGGGGGGAGTAAAAAGAGCGGAAGATGTCAATATTCAGTTCACAGTTTAAGAGCTATGTTTGCAAAGTCTGACCTTCAGCATGACACTTTTGATTGAAAAATGAATATTGAATTTTTGAATGGACTTTAGAGCTTGAATACTGTTCTTTTTCCCCATATTTCATATAGAGGAAAAGTCGAAAGTCATTTTGATTAACTTTATGAACTTAGTATCATAGTACCCGCAACGTTTTTCTTGACAATTCTATCGTGTGCATTTCCTGTAGTATCGTGCGTGTATCTTATCAAGTTTTCCGTTTATCGTATCGTATATTGCGTTTATCAAGTTTTGCGTTTATCAGATTTTCCGCTTATCGTGTGCATTTGGAAAGCATTTTATTTTACCACCCTTTTCACGAAAAAAATCGAGGTATTCCTATCTACATAAATCGTGGATTTAGAAAAAGAAAAACAGCAATCCACATTGTTAAAAAAAGTATAGACGGAAAGCAGGATAAATGTAAAGTTTTCAATATGTCCACATACCGTTCCATCATCATTTTTGTCAAATTATTAGAGCTCGCTCCGTGCCTGAAAGGTCATGGGTTGGAACCTCGGCCGCGACTGACCTAAGTCGATAAAAATAGGTAGCAACTATTCCAAGCGCTCGGCACTATGAAGTGAAAGTTGCGGGTCTTTCGTATGAGACCTTAAGAACCTAGGCCCCGGGTCATGAGAAAAAATGGCGGGGTAAAGAACCCTCTGGCCCTGAGTGCAGAGTAAAGGTCTAAATTTGAAGCCCTTCACCGGCAAACGGTGACTTCTCGATATGAGTGAAAAATTCTCGAATGGAACGTAAAACAACATACAATCAATCAATCAATCAAATGAAAGAGGGATTATTTACTGAAAAATTAGTTAAAGTTTTCACAAACGATGGTATAAAAATATAATTTATTTGAGATGCTATAGTTCGATAGTTGTTTTGATGCTTTACATACATATTTATTTTGTTTACAGAAAATAATTGATGGAATAAGAATAATTAAAAACAGTTTTTTTTGTTATGTCAAAGAGTGCTTTTATCCCAGGAAGAAAAAAAATGTAACAATAAATTTACGACAAATTTGATGAAATAATGAATAAGAAAACTTGATTTTATTTACATTTTAAAGTTTTAATTATACCCTTAAAAAGAACTCTCACCACTCCCTCCCCCCACCCGGAAAAAAATCTCACAAGGCAAGTAAAAAACTGAAGTAAAGTAGACATAAAAGGAGGGCTGTTTTATGAAAATATTGAGTAAATTAAGTTTTAATGTTTAAACTCAATTTCCTTATAACAATCTGTAAAAGTCTGCTCCTCGGTAGAGATCATTAAAATTTTTACACTATATATATATATATATATTTTAAAAATTTACATGTAGTAATTTCATGAATTTATCTGGCCTCTCCTTAAAAGTCGTATTTACGCTTTTAATTCTTAGTTTTTGGATGAGAAAGCATAATGTCTGTCCATAAACATTTCTAAAAACTGCTCCTGCTTTAGTTTTGGTCCAAAAATTACTAAAAATTCGCCGCATTATATCGCATAACGTCGCCGTTTTTGACAATATCCAGCTAATTGTGTTTGTGCATATAACGTCATATTTTTCTTATTTATAATGTCAGAGTATTGATTTTTATTACACACGAGAGCTCTAGATCATATATGGGTGTAATTTTGGTCACATCATATGTCCGTATAATCTGACATAATAAAAAAAATCGCTGTCAACGCAATTTTTGAAAGTCAAGAAATTACCGTGCGCTGACCACCGATATTTAACACTCTTTCAACGTTCTTTCTAAATGTATATGACATAATAACCTTAAATTATTCAGCCAAAATGACGTAAATATCATTTTCCAACATTGCTTTAAATATGAATAATTTTGGTTAGGTTGTTTATGAAATATTTAAAATGTTCGCGTTTTTCTGGGACAACCCAACCCTCGTATGTAGTTTAACTCATTTCACTTATACAAACATGACTTGTGTTCTTTTTTCACGAATTATAAAAAAAAAGTTTATCATTTCTGCTTTATTAATATTAAGGCCTATCTAAACTGGAAAAATAACAGAAGGAGACGTGATTTGTTTTTATTAAATAACAAGCAGGTACATGTATTTGAGTCGCTTACGCCAGCACTGCAGCTATTAAACATACACAAAAGTCCAGTCCAGCGAATGCCAAGAAGAAAAATGATTATTGAAACTAAACGATGTCCTTTATTTTGGAGAAAACAAATTTATACATATTGCACGATTCTCATGCCCTGTTAATGAGGTGGAAAATATGTATGCATTTCTACTGGTAATAAAGCTATGTTTAGAAAACACAAAATAATAACGAATTTTCATGCTTTGTATCATTACTTCTGCTTAATAGACACATGTAAATCTAATGTAGTAATGGAACACATAAAAATTAGTAAAATTAGCCACAAGTCTTCTATCAGTATGTTTACATATAACCAAAGAGGAAAAAGAAAAAATTGAATTAATAAGTAATAAATAATGAATACTTACATGTAAGTACATAAATATTATTTATACAGAGAAAATGACACAAAACTCAGTACAGAATTTATACTTATTTATTGTGGCGAGTATTGGCCGTGGCACAAGAAAATACAAACATTGTGGGATGCCATTTCAACTGGGCAATCCCACCAAATTCAAACTTCATGTGTGTTTCAAAGTCTAACCGTCCCGGGTTTACCGCGGAGGGTCAGCACACATACAAAGTGTTCAAAATCAACATACAAACTGTTCAAAATCAAAGTCATATCTCAAACTTCAAATATCAAGCATATCAACTTCATATATCAAATCTTGTACATAATATATCAAATATCTCAAACTTGATAGATCAAACATCTCAAACTTCAAATATCAAACTTTTTCATATTTCAAAGTTGTACTATATATTGCAGCTCTAAAGTATATATCACTGTCACCAAGAGTAAGCTTATTAGCTTAGTTTACACTAGCATTAGCATATCAACAAGGTGACAGTTCAGTACAAGTTTCACACAAATATTCAGTTATCAGTTAACTTGGTGTGCGCAGACGCCACATGGCTGCAAGCTGGCACAGATTGCAGTCACCCCACACATTGGGGGAAGCAAAAACAAGTCAACTGTTCCACGACCAATACTGCCCAAGACCCCCCTTTCCGCTGGGTACTTACACACGTGTTAACCCTTCAGCAGACTGGGAATAAATTTTGAATTTTCCTCTATTAAGAAAGGTGCTATAACACATTAAGTAATCAAAACTTGCCAATGAAATATGTGGAGCAGAGCAAACATGTGCACAGACCTCTAAAACACAGAGGTGGGATCAGGTGCCATGGAGGAGTGAGCATCCTCTGCCGACCGGTCACACCCGCCGTGTGCTTCTTGTCATGACCGGGAAATAACAGGAAAATCTATTCCCTATATGCTTAATAAAGCTTTGGTCCTGTAGAAAGAAACTTCCCTACTATATCCTGCTTCACAGATGTATATGCCACCTTGCAATGCATTTACATAAAGTTTACCATTGCTTGTTAATTTTGTTTTGAATTGTCTATTAGCCTAGACAAGTATTGCTTATATTTTTGTCTCATTCTACAATGGCAAAGATTAATCAAGTATAAACATTCACCGATTTATGTATTTCAAAGGTGTTGGATGTACCTGGTTTATTGGATTGTGATGAAACGTATACTCAATGACTGGTTTTCCAACTGGTTCACAGATTGTTTGCTTTTCTTTTCTTTGACTTATATTTTGACCCATCCTCACTGTGTCCACAAAAAAGGTCCGACCGAGTTTCAATACTGTTGTTCCCCTATTCTGGGTTTGCATTTTCCGATTTCGACGCAGTATGAAACAAAAAGACAATAATTAATGTTGATAACCAATATTTGATCATTTAATAACAATACAATGGTAAATTACAAATGTAATTATTCTTTGGCATAGCCGCGTGTGCGTCGTCTGCTGCGTAAAAATTTTGAATCCAACATCATCCGCCTTATTTAATAAACATCAACAGTAATAAAAGCTTTAAAATGGTTGAAAAACAATATATAAATGGAAAATTATACGATTTTTTAAAATTTACATAGCAAAAGTTAAATGTATTTTTTGCAAGCATTTGTTATGCGTCTTTACCTTTGAAAGGTTCAGCAGAAAGGAATGTGAAGAACAAACCCGACCCTTTATATAGACACTTGCTGTGTCATCCAAGCCCGACTCTTAAACGCCAACGTACAAGGGGCCTATATACTAGTATATAGGTCCCTGCAAATATACTTTTCTCGTAAAATAAAGGCATCTATTTTGTATACACAATAGATGCTAATATTTATCACAGACTACCACTAAAAAACAAGTGACACCATTTCTTAATTATTTATTTATTAAGTTTGGCATCATATGGCCACGGCCCGTTGCAAATCAATTATTTAAGATACATGTGTTCAGTGGGTGCCGACCCAATTGGTTTTTGGCACACCTCCAATCAAAACAAACAATCAAACAATCAATCAATAATAACTGTACACATGTCATTTTTTACACTATAAGACTGGCGTTTGCTTTCCAATTTTTGCGGTGCGCCAGCCTTATAAAACAATATTCAATCAATCAATCAATATTCAATTGAATCAATCAATATCAAGTTCAATCAATCAGCCAATAAATTTATCAAATCGATTAATGAATATCCAATCAATTAATGAAAATTCAGTTGAATCAATCAAAAAGTTTCAGTCCAATGAATCAATCCATTTTCAATATCAATCAATATTCAATCAATCAATCAATATTCAATCAATCAATGTTCAATCAATCAATGCTCAATCAATCAATACTCACTCAATTCAATGAATTGTAGTAAGTTTATGTATAAGCCAAACAATATTTCAATTAATCAATGTTCTGTCAATTGTTTTCCATTGATCAGTTATCAAAATAATTATGTTGCAGCCGCGCCCTGTTCACAGCGGCGCTAGTCGAGATGAATTATGTTAAGCTAAATCCGCCAAAACGTGCATAGTTACTCATGTAATATGCACGCCGCCACAAACGTGGGGGTAGCTTAACACCCTACTCACAAAACAAACCTTGACCCCCACAATATATGCACGCCGTCAATGATACTACTACTACTATAAATGATCATATTAAATCAAGTTGGCAGTTCATTATGTTTTTAAGCCCGCTTTTAAAAATTTTAGTTTACTGCCAGACGAATTGTATATATAAAATATCCTCTGTTGTAACTAGATTAATTATGCTTGGTAACTGAGTTAATTACTTTTGCGATCTTTTTCCTGATCGAACTTCCATCACATCTGGAAACGACCCTATAGTTAACTTTACTGAACTATTTAAGGATTCGGCAGTTTTATCAATACATATCTTTACACAGCCAAGGTAATTTGCCCCGCAATAGAATATCAGATTAGGAACCCCATTCTAGCACATTCCTCTCTTGCTTTGTTACAACATACTAAATTTTTCTGCTATAGAAGCCTGTGATTAAAATGAACAGATGAACCAAATATCTCGAGAAAAAGTTCAAATGTCTTTCTTATTCTATTGAACTGCAGGGTTTATAATCTATGAATGATAACATTTAAATTGTTCTCTTCCTAACAATTTAATTGATTCGCATGAAAGTAAGTACATGTAGCTTTTCAAGTTCTAAAAGGATATAATTTACATGTATAGTGCATATAGTTATATTGAGGCGCAACACATCTAGTTTAAGGTTAAAATAAATAATAAACTAGAACTGTCCAAAAGGGACAAATACCCCCGCTGGGTTTTTCAGAGAAGGTACCAAATCACTAATGTTTTCTAGATGTGAGAGTTCACAATTTGCTTAAACATTTAGAGTGAAAATTTAATTACTCATTATATTTTTTAATGAATGAAACTAAGGTGCAGCCTAATAAAATATCAATACTAATAATTAAAGTGTTTTCTATAACATTGAAAAAATAGTTTGCCACTATCTGTCATCTTTGTAAGACATGACACTCTGCAAATTGATTGTTGAAAAAAAAAATCATAATTAATTATACAAAATCAAATTGATCTTAATAACTTTATATCAAACTCATTTTAAAAATAAAAAGCTGGTTCCAGTAACTATGTATTTTGACAGACATAAATTACAAGTAACAGACTTAGACAACAGAGATCTTTATTTCTTTCTGCCCAATTCCCAGAAGATATAGTTAAGACCTGCTTGATCAGAGATGCCCTAACAGCTTCCCACACTGAACTCATTAATTAATCTTTAACTGGAGGCATGTTCACTCATTACTCCCAAAGGACAAATGGATTTACACTATCTGCTGTGTAATGTAAAAACTGTTTTTAATACTTCGTGATTTTTTTTTAGTTCTAATGAGTAGTTTTAAGCTGTAGTTCACATTTTTGTACAGATGTTCTAGATTCTATGTCTCAAACTTAGACATGAACCTGAAATGACTAAGTCAATAAAAAAAAAAACACCTGTAAAAGGCAGAAAAATTATCAAATAGTGTTGAAAATACCAGGTGCACATCTTCATATGGTAAATAATAAGTGTACAAATTTTCATACAAATCTATGCAATAGTCTCTGGGAACAGATCCGAACAAAACCACACAATAAAAATGAAAAAAAAAACACCTGTAAAATAATAAAAAAAAAATAATAAATAAAATAAAATAAAATAAAATAAAAAAATCCAATCATGATGAAAATACCAGGTGCACACCTTCATATGGTGAGTAATAAGTGTACAAATTTTCAGACAAATTCTTGCAACAGTTTCCAAGAAATGGTCCGGACAAAATCTCGTCTGCAAACAGACGGACAGACAGACAGACGGACATGCTGATTCCAATATACCCCCTAAACTTCGTTTGCGGAGGGTATAATTACCAGGAATGTTTGCTCTAAATAATGGTGCATGACTAATAGTTAACAATACAGAGAGTAATTGTGTTTCTTTACCCTACTGCCCCCCCCCCCTGCAGTTTAACGTCTACGTGATGAAAGTACTCGTTAATAACGAGGTCCTTCTATGCAATGCCGAGTTTGAACTTAAAGTGCTTAGTACAAAAAGGGTTTCTTACTAAAGATAGTTAATTATCTACTGTTGGATACATATTAACATTATTCAGAACATGAGATGGAATACACTATTTATTTATTTATTTATTGATGATGATAGTATGATAGATAAGATTCTTTATTTCCAAATCAGGGCCCTTTCATGCAATGACAGGCATCACAAACAACAAGCATGATTTCTACAATTACAAATAGCACAGACAATTTATGTGTATACTAAATAATCTACAGTACATGTGTTTGTATATTGTACAATTTGACACTGTATATGTAAGTAATGTTGATAATGAAATAGTACTTCCGTGATGATAACATGTGAAATGTGATCAAGTAACTCTAAGATGGAGATCTCAATTAAACAAGGTAAAATCTAAAAACGTGTATAAGTCATTTATAAATATACTAAACACCAAACCAAACTGTATAGATCTTACATATTTTGACGTCTGTTTATAAAGTTGTGTGATCTAATCGTAACCAAAATAACTTTACTACAACTATAGGTGTATAATCATATGCTGGTTTTCCCGCAGCCAGTATGCCTTCTGTCTGCGCTTATCGTGCTCAGCTAAAGAATATTACTGCTTAATCAGCCTTATCGGAAAGAAATGAATATAAAGTGATAAAATTTTAAATGATATAAAAATAAATGGTCTTTATACGAATGAAAAGCTGCTGCATTTTTATGCCAATCATTGCATCTTGGGAGCGCTGGTAACAGCGCGGGAAGACGGCACTGAAAGAATTGCATTTCATTTGAAGTGACTTTTAAGATTTATTGGCCCTTCCTATCAGCACAATCTTAGGTTTAATTAGCTTTTCGTCAGAATAAAAACTTGACATGTATCAATTTCCAAACCCAGATGAATTAATTTTTGTGACGGGAACAAATGTTCAACACATTGAAGAATTCCCAATGCTGACAAAAATCGCCAAACGTGTCATCAATTTTGAGCAAATGTCGGAGTTAGCTGAACTTTCAAAACAGAGACATCAAGATAAAGAAGTGCGTTTCATATTTCGTACCAGACTGTGACATGACTGCCCATCGAAAAAAGATAATATTTCATTTGTGTTTAATTAATTTATTAATCACTTTATTTATTTATTTATTTATTTGTGACGATATATAACAACAAATGGAAGGCGTTTGACATAGTAGTTATTCGAAGCCAAGTACGCAAAAAATCATCTGGTTTTCTTGACAATAGTCTAAAACGATTTTTGTATCCATTTTGCCAGGTAAAGATCTCATCAATGATGCTATCATACCGATTATGGCCCTCCATCTATAAAATTTTGGCTTTATTGTTATGTGGATATTGATCCCCCTCCCTGATTTACGGGCCTAGTTTTGATAGAGGTGTTAAGGAAAAGGGAACAGCCATTATTGCCCATAACGATTTCACTCAGGAACATATACTGAATTTGTTACAGATCCGCTGAAATTAATATCAAATAATTAATTAATTAATTTGCTCTTCACTCCATGCGCCCTAAATTAAATTAAAACCATTTCTCAACTCATCGCCTAATTCTTGCTTTGGTGGAACATGACATGCATAAATATTGAAAGTAGTTTAATATTTACTTAAGAATGACCGATGTTTATTAAATTGAATGCCTAGGAGTAACGAAATTTAAGGTTTTCTGTTTCAAAAAGTGTTTCCCCAGGCCGGGGTTGCTGATTTGTTGAGGACGGAAACGAAGATGTTAATCAAAGGGAGAACAAGCTTAAAATACATGTTTATAACAATGTGCACATATATGCACAATAAGTAACTATAGTTGACATCAAAACACTGGTCTTTCAATTGTATGAGGGATGTTAGCGAGGACAGTTAAATGATACGAATAAGAATCAGGTTAATATTGCACGTAATTGTATTGTTTTTATCAATTATACATGCCCCCCTTTCAAAGCTCATTGATTAATGAATAAATAAATTAGTCTTATTATTTTAGCCTCATATATCGATAACATTAAGGCTCCATGAAGTACATACTCGGGCGCTTACAACATCGGAACAATGACCGACGATGCCGAGCGCGTGATCTTAGGAGTCTGAGCTTAAATTAATTCAAGTCACCCAATCTTATCGTGTGCATAATTATATTTATATTGCTCTAAACTCTGCGGTTGAAGGGGGTGTGCTTAAATTTAGATTCTACTAACTGCAATACAGACCAATTGTAATGATTAGCTTATTCTTGCCTTTTCCCACTGATTTTAACAGATTGATCGATTAACTGTCCATTTAGTATTTTTTGTGGATTTTTTAAAAATGTAATTGATACAACAGTGAAAATATTATACTAACAATTGATGTAGGCATACAAGATGACATACCGTTTGTGCTATGTGTAGTGTTATGCAGGTCCTCCTCATTGCTAATATTGCCGTTATTCTCTCCCTCCATTTTGTAATGCCTTGTTTGGATTTAGCGACTATAGATGTGGACATCTTGGTCAATATTTACAGCAACATTACTCCTACAAGTAAGAGCCTCGGCTAACATCCATACGCTCCTTACAGCCCTTCGGCGCGAAGTCAAAAACTCTAGCAATGTTGAAGTACACTAACGGTGCATTTAGTGCAAACAATCAGTAAAACTCGTCTTTGTACTCCATAGTCTTTTGACAATGTCATTGTACAATATTCTAAATTTTCTTAAAAATTCACAGCAAACCCTAAACGTGTAACATTTGGAAATGGTGTGAGAATGGAATGTACAAATGCTTGCGCATATATTGCGCGCGCATCATTCCACGTGGTGCTCTGTGATAAAGGGATTTATAACGCATTCACTACATAAATCCGATTATTAACGAAATAAAAAAAGAAAGTTAATCAGGATACATATAATATTTCGTTTTGTAAAACACTTATCTCTACTTTAATTTACCAATCATATATCCTATCAAGTTTTGCGTTTCTCAGGTATCGTGTTTATCGTAATTGTACTTATAAGATTTTGTGTTTATCGGGTTTTGAGTTTATAGTGAAAACCGTTAATCCTGTCGTACCCTAGGTGAACTCTATTGTATCGTGCATGTATCCTATCGAATGGTATGTGTATGAAATATGGAGATGACGAACAGTAATCAAGCTCAAAAGTCCACTGAAGCAATACAAATCGGGAGCAGCCTCCACTTGCCGGTGGAGAGCTGCAAATTTTGACCTGTACTCGGCAATCAGGTCCATTGAGCAGTGAGGGATCTTTTTCGTGCCAGCAACTATATATAGCTACTGCGACACAGGACCTCGGTTTATACGGTCTCATCCGAAGGACCGGTCTCCACGTTCCACAGTGGGATCAATGTCGAGTTGAAGGCCATGGCAAGTGTTTTCTTCTTCTCAGTATGTTTTTGAATAAATTCTGCTTCATATAAATACAAAAATAGGTCTGCTAATAACGGGGCGCAATAAGTACCCATGGAAAACCTTATAGATTTTTGGAAGACCTGATATCCAAAAACTACATAGATATCGTCAATCAGAAACTCAAGAACGTTTTTTTATATCTACATCAGAATACTTTTGTGTACAATCAGAATACTTTTAATAATAATGATAAAAATGATTTTGCAAATGAGCAATGACAAGGTAAGTAAATCTACGCGTTCCATTTTTATTGAAAAAGCAGCTGTTTATGATGTAAAAAAAAAAAAAAAACCTGGACTTTAATATTTTTGTATCCTATCCTATCGTATATTATGTGAAGAATAACGTTGCGGGTACTATATTAGCAATTCAGTAAAAGTAGGAGATACTCATACAGGCACAATTATTTTCCTTCTGACAACTTCATTTTTGATTAGTTGTATTGAAAGATACAAAAGAGTTATGTTATTAAAGGGAAAAAGGAGAAAAATGAAAACGATAAAAAAAATTTCATGTTGAAAGTACAATAACATATAATTGTAATTAATGGTATTGGCAAAATTATGCATTTTTGAGAGGCCCGAAAATTCACCGAATTTATATGCTCCATTTAATGTAATAGCACTGTCTTCTAGTTAATGGAAAGGAAAAGATGATTTAACAAAGAATATCATTGCATTCATAAACTTTTTTTTATTTTATTATATGCTTTATGATGATTTTGGGTGTGTGTGTGAGGGGGGGGGGGGGAGATGAAATTGGACATCATGATAATACTTCATTTATTTTCAAAAAGGACACCATTGGCTGAATGAAATCGTGCCCCGCCTTCAGCATTCATGTCTGGACACATCTCACAAATTGATAGACACCTTCCTAGAGTATATGCCAGATCTACAGGAATTGGAAAATCTTCCTTCGCCTCGAATAATGACTTCCCATGTCCCAGTTAAATATATTCCAAAGGAAAACAACGGGAAAATTATCCACTGCATTCGTAACCCGAAGGACATTGCAATGTCTTCTTTTTATCATTTCACAACCGATCCAATAACTAAAGACTACTGGCTTCCAGATTGGTCAAATTTCTTTGACGATTTTTTACTTGGGGGTAAGTTGAAGTCATTGTTGTTTTCTGACAAGATCAAGTTGTTATCATTTGACCATTACGATCACAGTGGTGCAATTACTTGCGCTTTGTCCATAACCTTGTAGTTTCAATATGCTCCAAAAACAAAGATACTAAGAACGCATGAATAGTTTAGCTGAGAAATTATAAATGTCATATAATTCTTTGTTGAGATAGTAGCATTCATTTAATGTTTTATTTTAAACAGAGAGTTATTATGGAAGTTGGTTTGAACGAGAGAAAGAGTGGGAAGAGGCAGCACGACAAAATCCAGAAAAAATTTTGATTGTTTATTATGAAGATCTTAAGAAAGTATGTTCTACAAGTGACATTTTGTATTTATTTCCGTAGGCGTGCATTGAACTTCTTGCCGTTTATTCTTCAAAAGATACTGGACCTATATTTGTTTTAATGTTTACTGTAGAATGGTATGGAGACCATGCGACGAATATCCAATTTTCTTGGAACCTCGTCCGATCCTACATTTCTTCAGGCTGTTTATGATGAATGTACCTTTGAGAAAGTAAAAGAAAGAGAAAAGGATACAATATGGAGCTTTATCTACCGAAAAGGTTGAAACTAAAATACTCTAAATTTAAAATGAAATGAAAAAGTTTTAAATCCAGTTGATAAATATGAAATGCATGTGAAGAAAAAGATACAACCTTTAATACATGTAGTACACATTCTGAAATATCGTGTTCATACTACAGGAGAGGTTGGTGATTGGAAATCGATGTTTACTGAGGAACAGAGCAAGAACTTTGATCAGGTCTTCAATGAAGAAATGAAGGACTCAAAATTAAAAATACAATGGGAGTAAATGGTTTTGAACAATTTTTAAAGGACTTAATTTGTATATTTATCAATTTTTTTCCTGATATTTAACTTGCTTATGTATTCCCTTATCACCAATATATCATATGAAATTATTTGGAAGCATAAATTTATGTTGTGTGTGACATTTTTGCGACGCATGTACTCAGTAAAATGAAGAAAAAAATGTATAAAAAGGAAATATTGTTTCATTAATTCGAAGTTACTATATAAAGAGTTATGTTACTATATAAAGAGTTATGTTCTGCGTTTTTTTCTGATTATTTTACCAAAAACAAAACCACAACGTTAAGAAAGATAAAACCAGTTCTGACATGATCACAAATACATGATACCGCTAACAAAGAAGACTTGAATAAAATATTTTATGTGTATGTACATTAAAGATTTATTAATGTTAAAATTCAGCAGACATTATTTTGAAAAAAAAAGTCTAGAAAAAAGAATTGACTATCTAAAAAATGTATTTGTTAATCTTTTGTGTACTCTTTATCTTGTCAAATTAAAGGTTTATGCAGCTTTTAAAGCATTTATGTATATTTGCCATTATATTCGCAAATGTTTAATAATATGATGCAGCAGAATAAAAGTGTGTTTTTGAACACATTTATGCTTTCTTTAATTGATTTAACTGAGAGGACTACTAGTATGTGGTTCCTCCTGGTTAATTAAACTAGTCTCTATTGTTTGATCCTTGGCTAATATTTTTTTAAGTTTTAGGATATCTCATTCATCCATCCACAGTCATTTTTTATGTGTCACTATGTGTCGTTAGAATACAAAAACAGGTCTGCTTATAAAGTAGGTCAGTATGTGATCATAGGGATTCCAACGCATTGTTTGAAGAACTGGTCTCCAAATACATCAAAGAAATTGTTAATGAGAAACTCCAACATCGTGTAAACTAAGCGTACTTTGATGTCAAAAGGACTAATCCTTAATTTGTCGTGAGGAAGGGTTGTATAAAATCTTGAAATACATATTGTGATGCCGTTGATTGTGAAAAAAAATGTGATTTCGAATTCTCTAAAAGTAATGATTTTACATCTACACAGCAGTCTATATACGGTCTTTAGCACAGTGAAGCTCAAACGGTCATTCAATTGTAAAAAGCTATTGAATGTTATTCAACGCTACACCCGGAAATGTAATACTAAATGCTACCTCAAAGAGTTGAAAGGTGATATGTTATAGAGTTTTCTTCACCCTGATAAATAAAATTATCAAATTAGGACATCTAATGGTCTAATCTATTGATCATTCATGTACTGTAAGATAGCATGTCAAAAGTATCATTTTATCTAGTGAATGAATTCATATATATATATAGATATAGATATAGATATTACTCCCAAAGATACAAAGACACTTAAAAGATGAAATGTTTGATTGTTATGATAATATAATTCTGAAAGATGTGTTACAGCTTACAGCTGTCTATGTTTAGCGGCGTAACATTGTGGGGCTCCTTAATCTGAATGTTGAATGAAAGACAACAGGATATAAATTGTTTTTATTATTTTATTAGATTTTATTCAAATAAATATACACAAAAACTCTTATTTGGCTCTGCAGTCTGCACCTGAAATAAAAATAAACCAACCATCCTTTCCACCAAAAATGTTAATTCTTAAACCACCCTTGAACAAACCCTTTAGTAAACACAAATAGACCTAATACCTTTAGGTCTAAGTTAATAGATTGAACTAGTGATTTCTTCACCAGCAAGTATAAGAATAAAATATCAGAGGTTATAGCAAACAACTATTTGTATAGGGACAAAAAGTTATGCTGATTTCTCAGAAAAATTCAATACAATGCACCATGCCTTTGTTAATAATGTCAGGATTTATAATATCAATTTTAGGTCACTTCTTGTGCCTGAGTAAATAGTAACCAACAATGGTGAGTTCAGATCACTACTTCTGTCTGAGAGAAACTTGTAAAATGCAGACACAATAATAAAGCAATCAAAAGTTGCTAACAAATTTAGTATTAGGTTAGGTTAATGATAATTACCCATCTAAATTTTTCAGAACTCTGCTCTGCAAGCGTCATTGTTCAGGTTAATAGTCTGAGGTAGAACCTCTCTGTGAGTGAGACTACAGACTCTGTCTGTCAGAGCCCGCGGAGCTCGTATTTATACCAGTTAGACCCTGTATGATGTCCAATGCATGACGATTTGGCGCCATAACTTCAAATTACTGGAACACTTCCGGTGTAGTTAGTTTACTATACTCATCCGAGGTGTTCCGAACGTACTTTACAGCTTTTACCGCTCAATATGAAAACTGAAGTGTAATTGTAAGGTTTTACCCAAATTAATAGAGAGTCTCATTATTTATCCAAATTACCAGAGGTAAGCATATTCAGCTGTATAATAATGTAGTTATTGAACCATTAATGGTGTATTTACATTGTGTGTTGAATTTCCCTAGTCACATGAAGGAAATTCGGAATGAGGTGTACACTATACGGCATTTTCTTATCAAGATCCTGTCTTTAATTAATAATAACAATTACTAAATGAAAATAAAACATCAGTATATATTATTCATCCAATCATTCATCCACTCATTATTTTAATGACTCATTCCACAAGAAATAAAGTGTCATTTGTTTACTTGCTCATAACCATAGAGGAGAATGCCGAATTCGTAACAGTACATTGTCCAAAACCTTGTAGATAGTCAATATGCTAACAAAACCCTAGATCCTTAAAATATATCAATAAATTATCCGAGACATTAAGAATGTCTTATGCATTCTTTGTTGATATTTCATCTATTTTTTAGACTGTTACTATGGAAGTTGGTTTGAAAGAGAGAAAGAGTGGGAAGAGGCAGCACGACAAAATCCAGAAAAAAAACTGATTGTCTATTATGAAGATCTTATGTGCAAAATACGTATACATCTAGGTGTCCGAGACAAGATCTGTGCAAAGTTTGTCGCTTAACGCCGATTGGATTGAGATAAGTGAGCACACAGCACTCAAATTGACTAAATAAAAAAAGGCGAATAGGTGAGCTTTATTTTCATGTCATCTGAGGTGTCGGAACGTTGAAAATAGATTCATTGGATGCGGAAAAGAGTATTAAACCGAACACAACACTCAAAACCGCCTGAAAATCGATGCATAAATGACTTTTTAGCGTTTGTTTGAAGTTTTGTTAGAACAATGAATGTTTTTACTGTGACGTCATAGTGGTCTCTTGGATAAGCGGAATGAATCGTTACTAAAAGTGACGGGGTGAGATTCTTAAAATGGTCATATCTCGGTCATTTTTGGTGCAATTTGGCACTTGAAACACTCATTTGATTCGAAATTTTACGCTCTTTTGGATGGTGTCATTTATTGTCTTCTGCAGTGTGAGCAATATTGTGTTCCTAGGCACATGCCTGTGCAGAGCGCATTGGTGAGACCTATGTGGGGCATGTGCAGGTGTCATAACAGTATTTCACTTGAGGTTCACGTCAAATCATGGCTGACGCAAAATAATTCCTGAATCTTCCCTTCCGATTTGGGCATTTTAACACGAGACTGGAGCTGAATTTTTTTATGAGATGAAAAACAATATGTAAACTTCCTATATTGACTAGATTCATTAAAATTTAGGGCGTGCTGAATTTTCTATATACTGTATTTGAGTGGGGAGTGATTAGGTCCTGGACTTGATTTTCAAGCACCTGCTCGACTTCGAGCGAGACAAACTTGCGTGCCTTGCTGGATGGCTATGTATTTTTTGGTACTAAAATCTTTATAAAGAATTGTTTTACAAGATCTGAAAAGGAAACTTCTCAAAAGTTTGTTTTAAATTAATACCACCTACTCAAAGTTACGCATTTTTGGTAAGAATATATAGCAAAATTTAATACTGTTGTGCAACCTGTAGAGAAGTGTCACTGCAAACAGGCTAGAGCACTGACCTTCAAAACTTGGTAAGCAATATTAAGAAAGTATGTTCAACAAAGTGACTTTTTGCGTTAACATCCCGAGGCATTCTTTTGTAATTAATGCCACTTTTTCTTTAATTAAAAGATACTGGACCTATGTTGTTTTCAATGTTTAATTTAGAATGCTATGGAGACGATGCGACAAATATCCAATTTTCTTGGATCCTCGTCTGATCCTAAATTTCTTCTGTCTGTTTATGATGAATGTACCTTTGCAAAAGTAAAAGAAAGAGAAAAGGATACAATGTGGAAGTTTATCTATAGAAAAGGTGAAAACTATTGTGCTCTAATTCGTAAATGAATTTCAGATATGAATCCAAATGATATATATACCCATCTGAAGAAACAATTACATTTTTATATTACACATTCTGTAGTTTTCTTTTCATACTACAGGAGGGTTGGTGATTGGAAATCGATGTTAACTGAGGAACAGAATAAGAAGTTTGATCAGGTCTTCAATGAAAAAATGAAGGGTTCAAAATTAAAAATTCAATAGAATTAAATGGATATTGACAATTTTCATAAGATTTTATACAGTTATTAATTTTGTTTCGTATATTAAACTAAAAAGTAATATTTATTTTTTCCCCAATAACCATTATAAATAAAATATGATATGAAATTATAAATCTGAGTTGTGTGTAACATTTTTGCAACAAACGAGTGCCTCAGTGTGTTGGAACTATGGAAATGATCATGTTCTGCTTCTAGAATTTCGAGAATTTCAATCTTTTTTAGACAGCATTTTTTAAAATTTATGTTTAAATTTTTATTTCACATATAAATGTAAATATAAAGATACGCTATCTAGTTGGGTACAGTCCACTAATTGTTTTCCCATAGGCGGCAATGTTAACGTTTCTTCACATAGTAATGTCCCTAATTTTCGTTCAGCAGTGAGTGACCCCTCAAATCAAAGCACATCAAGTTGTCTTTCCTTGGTTAAAATCTCGAGGTGGCATGTCAGATTCGTTTTCCGGCAAAATGCGTCTGTCTGCGTTAACCTCTGAAAATGAAAGTGAAAGTAGGGGAATTCCAGACTTCTCACTGGTGTTATAATACATAAAATAATTCTGCTGATCTTATTGATAAATTACATCTGCCAGGCTTTTTTGCAAGGGAACATACTCCTTATCAACAAGTATGAGGCTCAGTTTAATACATTATCACAGTTTTTTTTATTCAGGTCTGCAAATTAAGGAACTTGTAATTTTTTCTGCACTACTTTCTTCCCCTACCGATTCTAAAAATAATTAGAGGTATGTACCCAATATGAAAAAGTATTTTCTGGATTTTACAACATTTTACATCATAAGTCATACTACAGTCTATGTAGTGACACTATGCCAAATTTCAGGAAAATTCAATCATTAATAAAGATTTTACAGCATGCACAGTTCTATATGCAAAATCCTTTAAAAATGCTTCCATCTAGCCACAACTGCACCCACATTTTAAGTCATCGGTTAGCCTATTAATGTACTTATACCATTTTTATTCTCTTTCATGACTTTAAATACATCAAGCAAAATTATAATCATGCACTCATATGGGTCCATTTCTCTTATTTCAAAAAATCAATGCATTTTCGCACAAAATTTGATCATCCCTCACCCTTGAATTCATTGTTTCTCCATGATAGACAAAAAAATTAAGTTTACAAATACCCCGAAAGTAGTAAAAATAGAAAGTACTGATTATTTCCTGTCCATTGATGTATCATTCAGGGAAATTGGTGAAGGAATAAAAAAGTTATAAGCCTATATATTCTTGTGTACATTCATCTGTTTCAAAGCAATTTTTACGCCAATGCAAGTTCACTCATCTATGACGTCATAATGACATCATAATAATGGATTGCTTATTACACATGTAGTGTTACTTTTCCCGTACTTTTAAATAAAGATGAAATTAGAACTAAAATATTCATTATAACTATAAAATAATAAAAATACTTGCATGAGCAGATCAAATAAATAGTCTACAGAAAATGTTTGTTTCCATGGTAACCATTTTGTAATTTGTAGAAAAATGAAAGAGAACTTTGAAAATTTTGAATTTCCTTCCAAGTCGCTCGTTTTGACTGACAAATATTAAAGAAATTTTAACTCTAATATTTTTTAATTTTAATATTTTATCATACACAACACTATGAATGTTAAATATTGTTTTGAAATTCTTTTCAAATTACATTAGCTGTAAAATATATAGCATACATGTACAGATTAGTTTGATGGTCACTTTCATAGCTCAAATATTCATTTAAAATCTACATTTTCTAAGCTTTAACACCACCTCCTCCCCCCCCCCCCCCACACACACACAAAGAAGCTTTAGAAAATTCAACTTACATATTGAAAGTACTGTCATCATTTTACATGTGAAGACTCAAGATATGTTCAAATGAGTTTGTTTTGACTGACTGATAGCTTTAAACACCATCTGCATGAACCTCAAAGTTGTCCTGTATCACCATCAACCTAAAAAAAAAATCAATTTAAATGGTGCAATAATTTATAAGCATCAAAAGCACCTAAAATATTCACAGGCAGACATCAAACACACACAATCCTACCACATTCCTTTTATGCCCATAATTTGATATCAATTGAAAATAATGAATTTGCGCTGATTAGTCTCAACATTGTTAAATTACATGTAAATTAATAATACAGGTAAAAAGCAGATTTACTGACAATAATTATACATTAGATAAATACATGTAATGCAGTTAATACATGTAAAATATAAAAAATGTTAGTGTGCATGTTCACGCACACACTGCTTAACTTCCACAGAACTGTAGCCTGACCGACTTCTTTGAAAGAATGCACATGTATACTATGTCCTCATTCATGTAATTCTATTCCATGAAAATAAAAGTTTTCATTTACAAATATTGTAATAAGGCATGGAAACCTCTTTTTTCTTTACCTCTTTCATAAAATGACAAGTGCATATCACCTACATACTGCAAGACTCTGCACTAGGTAGCACTAAGCAGTTTCGATAACTTACTGCCACTCTACTTTCACTTTGACCTTGAACTTCACTGAATACCGATTCTGACCTCATTTGTGAATTTTTGTGTATTGAAAATAAACAATAGTAGTGGATGTACTTCTAAAATAACTGTTCTTTTTCTAAATATCTATTAATGGCTCTGAATTAATAAATTGTATAAAATCGATACATTTAATTTACATGCTACATGTACATGTGTACACAATGGAAGATATGAGCATAAGCTGTCTGTTACTAAGGGGGTAAGGGGGGGGGGGGCTATTAACAAATCAATTTGTTTCAAAATATGTATAAACAAATTAAAATGTGCTTCCTTCATAAATTTAAACAATTGGAAATGATAGTAAACACCGAGTTCAAAACAAAATAAAGATATATGAGAATTTTCTCTTACCAATAGGCTCCACATATTGGGTACAGTCCACTAATTGCTTTCCCATAGGCGGCAATGTTAACGTTTCTTCACATAGTAATGTCCCTAATTTTCGTTCAGCAGTGAGTGACCCCTCAAATCAAAGCACATCAAGTTGTCTTTCCTTGGTTAAAATCTCGAGGTGGCATGTCAGATTCGTTTTCCGGCAAAATGCGTCTGTCTGCGTTAACCTCTGAAAATGAAAGTGAAAGTAGGGGAATTCCAGACTTCTCACTGGTGTTATAATACATAAAATAATTCTGCTGATCTTATTGATAAATTACATCTGCCAGGCTTTTTTGCAAGGGAACATACTCCTTATCAACAAGTATGAGGCTCAGTTTAATACATTATCACAGTTTTTTTTATTCAGGTCTGCAAATTAAGGAACTTGTAATTTTTTCTGCACTACTTTCTTCCCCTACCGATTCTAAAAATATTTAGAGGTATGTACCCAGTTTGTTGGGTATACCTGGGACATGAAAGACAGTTGGAAACGTTGGATAATTTATGCATAGGGGGCTTCCCTCTTTATGCAAATTATCCCGCATTTCCAACCGTGGTAAATGCCCTTGCATACCTAGCAAACTACATTTTTGTAGACAGTAATTTGGAGAAATTTGGAAAATTGTGACCTTTAATTGATCCCTGCCTCCCCTCGCCCTCATCAATAGGAGTAATGTAATACTGAAAATATTGAAGTGAATCTGGAAACTATTTCGTACCATATATGAATCAATGACTTAGATTTTTCACATTTAGTACAGAAATCGATGAGGTTTTTGCTTAATTTAGGCCATCATCTAAATGCATAGTTTCATCGAAAAACTGAATAAATGAGGTTATCAAACCATTTTATGCAATATATGAATGTCTTAGCTTTCTCTGATTAAGTATTAAGAACCATTCTCTGTAATAACTTTAATTTTATATAGGAGCTGTGACACGCATAGCCTTAGAATTTCGAGAACTCTCCATGATTAAAGTCTGAAACTCAAATCAGGCAAACAATGGTTGTTACATGTTATTGTTTCCATGGATACGTACCCCAAGGTTTGAAAAATGACATTTTGCAATATATTCAGAGTTCCTTAATTAACGTTTGTAGCAATGCAAACAAGTGGCAAAAACTGAAAAAAATGAAATATGTGAATAAAAATAAATTCTTTTATACTCTTATTCTCTTATTTCATGATAAACATTGTATGTAATAATTAACTTGTTTTGTACATCAGTTTTATTTAAAAAGCACAATAAATTGATGAAGAACTCACTTTCAGTGTATAAACCTCACTCTTCTTTCAATCTCATTTCGCTCTTTGTCAGTTTTCATTATATATTCACTCTCGCTCCTTCAGCGTATTGCAATCGCTCTCCGTTCATTGCTCTATCCTTTCAAAAATTCCCTTCCGCATTCGCTCAGTAATCACTTTCTTTCTATGGAGTAGATAAACGCTATTTACAATGTACAAGAAATCGGACATACAAAAGGAGTATAGCCATTCTTATATTCATTGATATCGCAGAAGGTTGGTATTTTGTTGTATTGATTGATTGATTGTATGTTGTTTAACGTCCCTCTCGAGAATTTTTCACTCATATGGAGACGCCACCACTTGCCGGTGGAGAGCTGCAAATTTTGTCCTATGCTCGGCACTTATGGACATTGAGCAGTGAGGGGTCTTTTTCGTGCCAGCAGCTACTGCGACACGGGACCTCGGTTTATACGATCTCATCCGAAGGACCGGTCTCCACGTCCCGCAGTGGGATTCGAACCCGCGACGTAAGGATCAACTCCTAACTTCGCGACTCTAGAGCAGACGCTCTAACCACTGCGCCACGCGGGAGACTTGTTGTATTGAAGTGACTTGTTTAGAAAACGTAAAGATCAAAGTTTACCTTGGTTTTTGAATAAATGATTATATGTATTTTACTATAAAAGCACTTTAAAAAGTATAGATTATGATTACCCCATTAATATAAAATCGTAAAAAAATGTGTTTTCACTACTAATGATATTTAGGCAGCTTCAGAGATACAAAGAAAAGGTGAATGACTACAGATTTGTAAATGAAAAGATTAATAAAATATAAGGCATTTATATTATAAAATCATTTACGTCAGGCCATAACTAATTATATGTAATATGTGAGCCAGTCCATGTAATGGCAAAAAAGTTCAAAAGGGTATGAAATCTATGTGCTCGAATCACTGATAAAGACTCAGCTTTCTGACTAATGGAAAGAAACAATATCCTCTGATTAGTGAGAGATATATCAAAAAACCACCCTTTTAAACATTTTATTTTATATTTTTATGATCATTATTTTTTTGGAATAAATTTGCAGTGAATTAAATTTCAAAACGAAACCAACCGTACCCCGCCTTCATTATTCATGTATGGATAACCCTCACAAACTGTTAAACACCTTTCTACACGTTTTATCAGATATTGAGGAATTGTTGACCGTTCCTTCGCTTCGAATATACATGACTTTCCATGTTCCAGTACTAAATCAAAAGAAACAAAGAAAAGATTCATCTTTCCACCATAGCACAGCCAACCCAATGTTCAAGAACTTCGTGAATCCTGACTGCTCAAATTGCTTAGATGATTATATGTGGGGTTAAATTGAGTAAATATCTGCTTTTTGATCATTTCAAATCGTTGTCATTTCAATAAGATGATCTTGTACTTCAACAACATTTTTGTTTGGACAGAAAACCTGCTACGTATATTAAATATATTAATAGTTGATAAGGATAATGTATTTTTCATGATTGGTCCCAGTAGCTTGTTATGCAGGTATTCATGTTGTCAGTAGAACTTGTACATAGATTTTTTTTTTTCAAAACTTTGATATTTACCATTTAGAACCGGATAATCAAAATAGAGAAGTCATTTACATTTCTTGTTGATTTTTTTTTAAACTTTCTAAACAGAGTGTTTTACTGGAATTGTTTGAACGAGACACAGAAAGATTTGGTAGAAGCAGCAAAAAGCAGCGAGACAAATTGATTGTCTTTTATGTAAATCTGAAAAAAGTAATTTTCAGCGATAAATTATCTGTTTTGGTACAGTATCCTAGGGTAAACCAAGTTGTTAGTAGTAAATATTATATTTCCTTTAAAAGATACAGAAACTACACATTTATTTTTTTTATGGCAAAATTTAGAAAGGCATGGAGACTATGAAATGCATATCAAATTTTTAACCTCGTCCGATCTTACATTTCTTCAAGCTGTTCATGATGACACAGTAAAAGAAAGAGATAACGAAATTATCTACATGTACAAGAGTCATAAAAAATGCGCAGACTTTTATCTTAACTGTTTTATTTAAGGTTGTGTTATAACCATATTTAGTTGACATATTATAACAATAAATTCAAACGATTTGAAAAATAAATTGTAAATATCATGACATTCATCAAAATTATCTAAAAGATGGTGTTGCAGAAACTCGTGATTATTCCCTATATCGAGAAGGACATTTAAATACCCACGACGCATGAAGAGTTATCTCTAAATATAGATAATGCTACGTAGATGACTTTATTTATACGACGGGTATGTCCAGCTTGTTTTAACAAAACATTTAACATTTTACTTTTATTTCATGCATAGTTTTTTCCTAACATAGACTGGCGACCTGTAAGTAAACTTTTTTCACATCTATGGTCACTGTCGCCATATTGCACGAGAAAAGTTAGAACGATAAAAAGCACAACTAATGGCAAGTGCACCTCGCACATTATTTTGAAAGATGTACTGTGGACAGCATGAATTAATATTTTTCAATATATAAAAATGTGCTCAGTAATCACGCTGTTGATGCAATGTCCAAGAAATTCCATTGAGTCTTTCAATTTAGTTGTTTCAAGTCAAATCTGTGCCACTAATTAACAGAACAATAATGAAACGAAATGCGTATGAAAAAATTAAATTCTTTAAAATGATAGTACTTCATTTTTTTAAGACATTGCCACTAAATAATAACATTAAATATATGTCTTATTAGTTTTAGATCACAAATCAAGGAAAACAATTTAATTCTGCATGCATTTAAAATATTACCCATTAATTTTCTGACATTCTCTCCCTCTCTGTTTCTCTCTCAAGAGAGATGTTACATTGTACTTCCATTATTAAAAAAAAAATATGTAAATTTATACCAGCCATTCCAGAATTCGAACCCATTCTCAGGTAAAAGAATCTTTGCATAGAGTTCACACGCTTTACCACAAGACCAGCTCCGACCAGCTCCGTTAGTGATCTAGTACGTGCAATTTTATGTGCACATTTTACATTTCAGATGGATAATAATTTTTATTCGATTTTTGTGATTTTCAAAAATATGCCTCTTTGAAACAAAAATCGGAAATGGCAGTTTTGAAGAAAAATCCTGTCTCTTTATGCATATATCAAATTCATTCTGTTTCAAGGAGGCAATTTTTCAGAACAATGGGGATTCCCTATCTGAAAAACAGAAAACTTGACTTATTTTGCTATGTGACTAATTTACACTTCATTTAATGGCAAATTGGAAGTCGATATACAGTTTCTAAATATTGTTCTACATCTGTTGTATATACCATTGTATCTGAAAAAAATTAAGACCGTTTTCTTTTACTTAAATTTTTTCTTTTGAACTGCTACAACTTTAGGGAAAATAACAAAAGAAATGCAACACCCTCTTTAAAACTGCGAAAATGGGGTCAAGGAGCCCGATCAAAATTTAGTAATCCAGTAACAAGTTTCGCTTTGCAAAGTGTTTATAAGCATATCTCTGATAATTAAATTGCTCTTAAACGAAATATAATTGAAACTTTCAAATTTTCTATTGCTATATTTGTCAAATATTACACTGTAATGTAAAATATTGCTTTATTTTAAAATCAATTTCTAAAGACAGGTAAACCTCATTGAAGAGAGAGAGAGGTACAAAGCAATGAGTGGTAATTATACCCGCACTTTCTAAAGAAAGTTCGGGTATATTGTTGTTACTCATGTCTGTCCGTCCGTCCGTCTGTCACACTCTTCTCTTTCAAACTCCTCTTACATTTTACATTGCAGCCTAATCATCTTTTGGTGGTGTCATGTAGGCGTGCAGTAAGGTTTCGGAATTTTCATTTTCACCCTGGGGGTCAAATGGGGGTCGAAAAATGACGTTTTTTATGCAAAAAGCCCTTGGTTCCCTGAACTCCTCTTACATTTTACACAGTAGCCTAATCATCTTTTGGGAGATGTTTGGTGGTGTCATGTAGATGTGCAGTAAGGTTTTCGGAATTTTCATTTTCACCCTGGGGGTCAAATGGGGGTCGAAAAATGACGTTTTTTATGCAAAAAGCCCCTTGTTCCCTGAACTCCTCTTACATTTTACACAGTAGCCTTATCATCTTTTGGGAGATGTTTGGTGGTTTCCTGTAGATGTGCAGTAAGATTTCGGAATTTTTATTTTCACCCTTGGGGTCAAATGGGGTTCAATTTTTTTTTCTTCTAAATATTTAACATGTTTAAACACCCTGGTTCCCAGAACGTCCCTTATATTTTATGCATTAACCTTAAATCATGATCATTTGGAAGATGATTGGTTTTGTCCTGTGGATGTGTAAAATGGTTTCAAAATTTGCATTTCCATGTGGATGGCAAATAGGGGCAGGAAAAAAAAGGCCCCTCCCTAACTCATAGGGTCATGATGTGTACAAACTTGAATCTACACTTCTTGAGAATGTTTCCATATTAATCATGCTCTTGTTGTTCTTGAAAAGAAGAATTTTGAAGATTTTTTCCCCTTTTATTCCTATATTACCCCTTCTTGTGGCCTAACCCTACCCTTGGAGGTTATGATTTGAAAACTAGAAATATGTCCATAGGACATGAATGCCCAGCCGAATGTATATTACTAATGCAACATGAAAATTTGTATGAGTGTATGAAGTTTGATGAGAATATCTTGAACAGTTTCTTTAAAATTGAAACTAAAATCTAAAAACAATTGGATATAGTTGATAAATTCTCACCAAATTATGTATAAGTGCATGCTTACATAAAAATATCTTAAATTGTTTCTTTAAAACTAAGAAAAACACAAATTAAAGAGAAGGGAGGTCAAGGTCACAGGAAAGTGCAAGGTGAAAAGTTTTTGATGCAGTTGAATAGCTCTCAATAATACATATCAGCATATTAGGTTTGATTACAATATCTTGAATGATTTATTCAAAACTGAGCTTAACACTTATTTAAGAAAAGAGAGGTCAAGGTCAAAGAAAAGGTTGAGGTCAAAATGTTGATGCAGTTGAAAAGCTAACATCAGTATGTATTTACTATTAGCATATGAAGTTTGATAAAAATATCATAAATGGTTTATTTAAAACATAGATAAACACTAATTTAAAAAAGTGAGGTCAAGGTCAAAGAAAAAGTCAAGGTCAAAAAAGTTGATGATAATCATAGCTCTCAGCAGTATGTATCAGCATATGAAGTTTGATAAATATATCTTGAATTGTTTATTCAAAACTGATCTAGACACTAATTTAAGAAAAGTGAGGTCAAGGTCAAAGGAAAGGTCAAGGTCAAAAAGGTTGATGCAGTTGAAAAGCTTACATCAGTATGTATCAGCATATGAAGTTTTATTACAGTACTTTGAATGATTTCATTAAAACTAAGCTAAACACTAATTTAAAGAAAAGTGAAGTCAAGGTCAAAGAAAAGGTCAAGGTAAAAAAATGTTGATGCAGTTGCATAGCTCTTATCAATATCTATCAGCATATAAGTTTGATAAAAATATCATGGATGGTTTTTTGAAACTGAGCTCTGAACTGAGCTAAAAGCAAAGCGTGACAGAAGGACAGACGGCAGGATGGAAAGACGGAAGACGGACATGACAAACACTATATGCCTCGGCCATATTCATGGTGGGGCATATAAAACTTGAAACTACACTATATGAAGCTGTTTCCATGTCAAAATGACTGACAAGCAAATTCAAAGAATTGCAGTCCCCTACTTTCTATGTCCTAGTGGATGGGATGTCATTATTTATAACAAATCATTTCAAATATGCACGCCCTATCATATGTCATTCAAAAGTAATCACCAAAGTTAAAATTATTGAAAATTAGGTAAAACATCAACGTCAAGGGGTAAAAAATCAAAGCATGTTCGGAAACATCTTGTTACAGGTAATGTACATGTCAAATATGAAAGTCCTATCTCTTCTCAATCAAAAGTTATAAGGAAATATAACATTTTTGAAAAGTAGGTTAAACTTCTAGGTCAATGTCACAGAGTCAAAAGTCATGATATATTTAAAAAGGTCTTGTCACAGGTAATATATATGTATAATATGAATGCCCTATCTTTTCTCTTTCAAAATGATCATTTAAAATAATGTTAATTTTTTTGAAAAGTAGGTCAAACTTCAAGGTCGTGGTCATGGGTTCAAAGATCATTGTATATTTAGAAAGTTCTTGTAGGTTATGTACATGTGAAATATGAAAGCCCTATCTCTTATTATTCAAAAGTTATGACCAAGGTTAAATTTATTGTAACAGACGAACAGACTGACAAACAGACAGACTGACAGACAAATGAGATTTAATATCCCCTAGGTCCCTTTCGCGAAAACGGGGGACAATAATGCCCTTGCTGTTCATGAGAAGAAGATTTATGATGGAAAAAATCCCCAGCATTTTTCTATGTAAATCTTTGGATCCCCATACGTGGCCCCACCCTACCCCAGTAGGTCATAATTTGAACAAATTTGAATCTACACTAAGTCTATGTAAAAGAAAGTGTCAACTTTTTGGGCCCAGTCAGTGGTTCTTGATAAGACTTTTTTAAATGATACCACCAAATTTTCACTAATTCTTGATTATCTCCCCTTGAAAGAGGGTGTGGCCCTTCATTTGAACAATCTTGAATCCCCTTTACCCGAAGATGCTTTGTGGCAAGGTTGGTTAAAATTGGCCCAGTGGTTCTAGTGAAGAAGACAGAAATGTGAAAAGTTTACAGACGGACAGATGGATGACAGACAAAATGTTATCAGAAAACCAGAAGAACTCAAGCTAGTGAGCTAAAAACTTATGATCACAAGTTCTTTAGAAAGAGTTAAAGTATTTGAAAAGCAGTTTTTTTTTTCATGCATTGTTCTAAGAAGCTGAAAATGTATGACTTGTATCCATGTTGAAAAAACTGCACATTTTAGAAAACAGTATGATTAAAAATAATTAATCTTAAGCATGTTAAGTTGCTTTGAGTAGCAAAATAAGCTAAAGTGGTATAGCTAATTCAACCACAGAGCTTAGGTTAAGTCAATTTTAAGATGCACAACCTTTTCAACTCTTAATCATTCTTAAAATATTTATATCATCATTTCTGATTCAAGGGAAAACTAGAGATATGACCAGAAGTATATCTGTTGACTAATAAACATGTACATGTATATTGTGTTTTTAAGTCATTTGTTTGTTTGTTGTTAATGTCCCTCTCGGGAATTTTTCACTCATATGGAGACACCACCACTTAAAAATAATGAAGACGTACAAGTCGGATTAGAGGTTAACATTCATTTTAGGAGTTTTCAACAATTAAGACGTAAAGAGATAACTCCTTCCCCTCGCCCCTTCTCCTTCCCAGACCCCTGTTTGTTCATGCATGTATGCAAACTAATACTTTGTTTTGACATAAAAAAAATGTTAATATATACAAATAGTTTAATGGTCCATCTGTTTGAATGATTTTCATTCCTAATTCTAGGAGGGTACATGGGTTGACCCGAATTCACGAATGAAATGTCAAGCAATCTTATCATTGATGCACTTTTATTTAATTTGATGTAGTCATATTGTGAACATTTCCAGTTCATTAAGAGAGTTGGGATGACCTCCAGAGGTTCATAACCTTAAACCATTAGATATACATAACATAATAACACAAGAAACAAAATTATGCATAGTCAAATGGAAAAGTTTTCTACTTTTTTGGAGTCACATGACCATTTGTCATTTCAGGGACAGGGAGCGGCTAGGGAGATTGCCCCCCCCCCACCCCCCTGGAATTTGCAGAGTTATTTAAATAGGACTATGATTATACTGATTTACAGAAGCAAATTAAAAAATGACTGGACCCCCCCCCCCCCCCCATAAAAAAAAAAACGGACCCCGCCATCATTGCTTTTTTTTGTTTGTTTGTTTTTGTTTGTTTGTTTGGTTTTTTTCTTTGCTTCACAGGAAATTCTGGGCTGGAAATTTTTTTGACTGAGGTGTGGGACTCCCCCCCCCCCCAAAAAAAAAAAAAAAAAAAAAAATCCTGGATTTGTGCATGTTATTGAATGTAATGTCGACAACGGGATATAACTCTTCAGAATGTGAAATATGTCTACTGTCTCATCCGATGATCTTTGATCCTTTTTAAACTTTAACCTAACCATTTGCATTTCGGTTTATTTTACCCCAGTCTACACTTAAATTTGTACTTACCGACTGTCATAGGTCCTGTCAACTTCATGAAATATAATCCAATTAAAACACAAAATGAATTAATTCTTACTGATATACATGTAATGATGTTTTCACACACTGCACCATGTGCAATCACTCGGCACACCTCGGCCGATTCGTACCTTATCTAACGTTCTAACGTTTGATGAAGGTTGACGGAATCAGCCAAGGTTTGCCGAATGCATGTGCAATCTAAAAATGATAATGGTAAAACTAGTACTAGTAGGGTGACGCAAGCCCAATGTGATGAAGAAATTTTCAAAAAAGTGTTCACATACATGTACAGTACAAAAACAAATTTTAAATTATCACAACAAACGATGTTTTTAACATAACTTTACCATCTAGCTATAGGCCTATTTCCAAAATCAGGAAAATTGTGTGTGTGTGTGGGGGGGAGGGTGGTGACAAAATTGATTGGGTAGGGCTTTTCAAGAGGGTTTTTGCCTAATTAAATACTAAAAGAAAGTTTGCACATTTTGATAAATTCATTAAAAACGCTTTGTACTAAAATAATATTATTTGTTGTTGAGAAAATAAATTAAAAAAAGTTCAATTATGGGTCAAAAATTTATATCCCTCTTTTATCAAAACCTAATTTACATCATTAATTAAATTCTGTTATTTCAGATTGGTAATGAATTAAGTAAAGGAAATACCTATAAGAGGCTCATAGGTCACATGGTCACCTGAGCATTTTATGCTCGATTTGACAAACACATGTACTGTGTAAATTATAGAATTATTTTGGCTTTTTCCTTGGTAGGCCCAATATGAAGGAGTGTGCATTTACAGGCAAACACCTTAGTGCGGGTATTACTGTCTCATGACAGCATCTAGTTAAGTTTTGTTTTGCACTTAGGAAACCTCTTAAACAATCTGAAAATGCTGAAGGAATATATATATATATATATATATATATATATATATATATATATATATATATATATATATATATATATATATATATATATATATATATATATTAAAATTTCGTTGCTTTTCATTAGTTCAAATTTGCCGCTCAATAATACAAACGTAGTAACGGAATTAACGGAAGTGATGAGAAGCGAGGGGAGGTAAAAACTGATACATAGGCCTAGCAGTCTTGTTGTTTGTTTACATGTGATAAGATCGAATTATTGTTTGAAGTTAAAGGTACATGTACCTTTATTAAACCTGGAATTTTCCATGAATCCCGAGGACTGGAAATGAGAGGATTATATGGATACAGATGATTCAGGGGGGGGGGGGTGTCCACATACCAAACCAGGTTATACAGAAATAATTTGTGTTCCTTTTTGGATATTAACCAATCAGAGGCTAGAATAAAAACAAAATTATTTGGGATGTCAACGAGTACCCGGTTAACCGGGTACTCGATCGAACGTCCGAGTATCGAATACTAAAAATGGTACTCGGTTACTCGGATGTGTATTTTTTTTTATTTCAAAGTACATATTTTTATCAAAAACCTATCAAAAAATAACTTAAATATGCACACGGTAATTAGCGTGTCGTCATCTACACCTGTAAATACCCGTTATCGCCTGTGGCTGTGTATATACAGTAGTTAGTGACCAATAATTTGGTACACAACTGTTCTCACCTATTGTGGCCCTTAATTAATTTTTTTGGATGGCTTCAATAATTGTTTTCAGTGAACATCGTTTAAGTATGGTCTATTATCCTCAAATCATTTTTAAATTATTTAGTTAATATACTACAGCGAAATCGGACATGCTTAACCCACTTCAAAAGTGAAGAAATAACTAAAGATTAAAAAAAAAATTTGGAAAGTCAGTTTGCCTAGTAAGTTAAGTGTATATGGGAAGGGGGGAAGGGAGGGGACAAACAACAAATGAAATGATATTAGACTAGCGAAATAGAAGGAACAGACTATATTAGACTAGTGATCCCAGCAACGTCTGTTCCTTCTCTTTCGCTAGTCTAATAATCACAATGCAAACCTGCGCAACAGATTATCCTAGTGTTGATGAAATAGATCCTAAACAAGAACTGTAAACCATTTGTAATTTTTACGTATTAATTGTGTCTTTTGTGTTTATTTGATAAATAAAGAAAGGGGTGTACAAGGCGAGGACGGTCCCCCGCTCTGGGACAATATATTTCTCATTTATCAAAGTTCACGGAAAAGTTATATTTTTCTAAAATAATGTTTCAGTAATGTCAGCATAACACATTTAATTCAATTATTTTATTGAATGACTTTTTGATTGATTATAATTTGCTTTTTAAGTTGACAGGAAAGCACATTTAGTGGAAAATTCGTTTATTAGAGACATAAAAAATGATTTTTGAATATGAATGGGTCAAGTTTCTATTTATAAACTTGATAAAAACAGCTTTAGGGTTAAACAGAGCTTAACGAGGCTCAAGAAAATGAACACACACTTGTATTTACATTTTTACCAAGTACCCGGGTACTCGATCGGAAAAAACGTCCGAGTAACCGATTATCAAAAATTGACCGATTTGACATCCCTAAAAATTATATATATATATATATATATATATATATATATATATATATATATATATATATATATATATATATATATATATATATATTAAAAAATAATAATAACCTGTGGTTTTGTATTGAATAGGAAGCTTGTTCAATCAAATCTCTGAGAGAAATGAAGTTGGAGAAGTACACTTTGCCTGCTTTCTGTTATCTACTGCTCTCTCTAGTGGCAGAGATTCACAGAGTGAACGAGTGTCATTATATTTATCCTATTTAGTGATGTAACGGTTTAAAATTTAAAGGTAAACATTTCAGATAAATGTATACGTCAGTATTTTACATTCGATTGCTTTTTCATTATTGATCTATTTATCAATTTATTATCTATCATTTAGTGATTCAGGGGCAATATGAAAACCATCTATCCTTCTGTGTTCAATAATTCAGAAGTGAAAAAAGAATAAGATATACTACAAGATCAGTATGTACTGGTCCAATTTTACCAAGCATGTAACAACATTGTCTTTGTTTGTAAGGTTTATTATTTTAATTGTAATATAGAAGAAATGGGATTTAATTCTACAAATGGCAATGCAACTTACACCCATAGCTCCCTTTCTAAGGAAGAAAATCTTGAAAATCATATGTCAGTTCAAATATTTTTAATATTCCCAACAATCAAATGAATTTGAATTATCATATTTATATTGGATTCCAAAACTTATAAAAATCCTTACAAAGATACATAGCGGATTCCAGTAAACGTTCTTCCAAGCCTCATTCTTTACTCCTCACTATAACATTAAAAGCATTTAAGGAGAAACTTCAGGAGTACTGTTAACAATATATTCGGGAAGTGGTGCAAATTAGATGTGGATACTTAAAAATTCCAAGAAAAATTTGGAAAATTTGAAATCACAATATTTTACCAAAATAAATAACATAAAAACTTACGACTTTTCAACTCTGCATACAACCATTCCCCACGATAAATTAAAGCCCAGGCCTTTTATGACATCATTGGCAGCTGCTTTTTCAATAAAAATGGAACTCTTAAATTTACTTACCTTGTCATTGGTCATTTGCAAAATTATTTTTTTAAAAAGCATTCTGCTTATACAAGTACTCTGAAGTTAAAAAGATGCTTGAGTTTCTGATTGACAATATCTATGAGGTTTTAGGAGACCAGGTCTTCCAACAATCTGTTGGAATTCCCATGGGTACCAATTGCACCCGTTGTTAGCAGACCTATTTTGTATTTATATAAAGCATATTCAAAATCTTATACATGAGAAAAATCTCTTGCTGTGGCATTCGACTCGACATTTTAGATGAATCGACGACGTATTATCAATTAACAATAGTTATTTCCATTCATATCGACACGATATATATATCGATACGATATATCCAAGTGTGCTTGAAATAAAAGATACCACAGAGTCTGACACATCTCTTTCATACTTGGTTTTTTTTACTAGACAAAGTCGTTAATGGTAATCTAACAACCAAGCTTTATGATAAACGTGATGACTTTAACTTTTCAATCGTCAACTTCCCCTACTTATACACCAATGTACCCTTATCACTTGCATATGGGGTGTGTAACTCTCGCAAAAGCATGCTCTTCGATTCGTGTGAACAATTTCTAGAACGATGTAAGTTATTGACAAACAAGTTGATGAAACAAAAATATCAACAGTCTCGTTTAAAATCATCATTTCGTAAGTTCTATGGTCGATACAATGACCTAGTCAGCAAATGCAATCTATCATTAAGTCATATGCTGACTGACGTTTTTCATACTAATTTGTAGGCCAATATTTACACACTTAATTGTCGACAGATTTTTCCGTTATTTACCGATCATGACAAGATGCATCTGGCGGGTTTGACCGGTCGGAAGGGGATGCTCATTCCTCCATGGCACCTTATCCCACCTCTGTGTTTGGAGGTCCGTGTTCGCTGTGCTCCCGATTTGTATTGTTTTAATCGACTTTGAGCTTGAATGCTGTTTGTAATCTCCATATTTCACTAGTTTAAAATGTTATTCAACACGAAAGGTATACTGTACACATACTTTTCCCCCACGGAGACATAGTTCCGTGGAATCGAAAAATTCGAATTCCCTTCAATCCGCGGGTATAAAATTACGATTTCTTGGATTGAGATTTTATGTTCAAATGCACTTTAAGTGTGACGTGACAAAGTTCCGCAGAAAATTTGTGACATATCATAAATTATTTCCAGTTGGGAAAAAGCGTGTCTGCAATATTACATAATGCATTTTTGACCTAAATCATAATGCAGAATGGTAAAGTGCTATTGTTAAAAATACTTGAAACTGCCTTGAACATCGCTATTTAAGCAAGTTTTGAGGGGTGAGACCAGAGTGGGTCAATTTAACTTCAGTTTGATATGTTACTTTGAGGAGACAGTTTATGATTTTATGATGACGACAAAGGAAAAGCTAAGTGTAGACGGACTGCTAGTTCCAGCATTTTGCCACTTCAAACCTTAACAGACGCCCGGAAACGAATTGCAGGTATTGAAAATTTACCCATTAGGAAAGATGACGTTTTTGGTATTTGCTATCCAAAATCAGGTACTTTTTTTCGTATGGTATCTATTCTCTTGTTTCTAGAACGGTAGATAAATATTTCAAATAGCTCTTATCTTTTCTTATCTGTGGAAAATGAAAGACAATGTTATTTTTATATAATAATTCTGAAACATATATAAGATAAAGAAAATTCATAATTATTACGATCTAAGTATTCTAAATTGTGAAAGTTTAAAATTTCGCGAAATTATTATTTTCTGGATTTAGGTAAATGCATAAATATTTTTGTTAACTTAAAATGCGTTTTTATTTGAATAAAAACACATTTTCTTATTAGTAATGTACATGTATACAGTTGTTACACATCTGTCGTTTGCATGAAAGAGTATCTACCAACTGGATTAACACTTCTTTATGTGGCCAAATTTGAACCTTGCAATGAAAGAAATAACTGTATTTCGACATTGCATTTGCAATTCAATAAAATATACCCACGGATCTCTACCTTTCTAATCCATGCGTAAAGCACATTCGATAAGTCGACTATTAAAAAATTACATAACATAGGATAATGGAAGTTATATAGAATATAAAAGCTTCAACTAGTACATACAAATGAACTTTACAAACTAAGTTTTATCAGCATTTCAGCAAACGTAGGAGATCTCAATTCAATCGGAGGATTTCATTTGTGATGAGCGCTGCAGTTACTGTGAAATCGTTGATTGCTTTCCTTCAAACACAAATTACACATGACTATATATCATTTTTTATGCTTGATAACAACAAAAGATATTTTGTGTCATAGAAATCAAAACGTGCACTGAATCTTAGTTTAATTTCTCAATATTTTTTGTTAAAAATATTATTAATGATAATTAGATTGAGTAATTATTCAGCAGTAGATTATGTCTAAGTATGGATCATAAGGAGTATTTGTGATTGATGTAACAGGGTAAAACTGTTTACTTCCTGATCATTGATAGTCTATCCTCTTTCAGCCATCTTTTTGTCTACTCAGAAACGCTAGAAAATTATACGTTTTCGGAAGAAATGTAAGATATGTAATTGTATTTAATGATAATGGCAAACGTATGCGTTTTTGAGAGGTTCAAAGATGCATTGAGTCTACATGCTCCAATTAAATGTATTAGCTATGTCTTCTTCTGAATGGAAAGGAATCCTCTGGATGATTTAACAAGGAATATCCTTAAAAGTACAGAATTTTTAATTTTCATTATATCTTTTATATCAATTTTTTTGGGGTGCATCCAATGAAATTTGACATCATTAGAGAAGGTTTAATTCACCATGCATCGGACACCCTCGTACTTGAACAAGTTCTAGCAAGTTCTATTGCTATTACCGAATATTATCAAAATGAATCTAAGGATGTAACCTGTGATCCAGATATGAATTTGTGACACTATTTAATGCTATTTATTAAGAAAAAATCATTAAAAATGATTTTTTTTGGAAGGAGGCTCATTTCACCATGGATCGGACAATATTCACCATGCAGCGGACAAACAGTCTTTTGAACCGTACAAATGTCATATTTTTATCTCATTGACGCTTAAAACATTCGAGCTTTTAAATTAGTGGAATGAAAATATTTGTAATGTTTATCTCTGAAATATTTTCTAGCTTAATTTGATTGATTCAATCGATCCACAAGGGTGGAGAGGTTTAAAATGCATCACATCGCATAAAAAATGCTTTGCAATGCTGAGTACTATGGCAACTTGACAAATTTCACCAAAGACGGACTCGTTTCCTTGAGGTATAATGAAAGAAAGACAACTTTAAATTTGAAAAATCGTAAAATTCTGGTTATTTCCCTTTTATGATGATGTTAAATATGACGTCACTTCAATGTCGTTATCGTGGTATTTTTATCACAACATGATAGTAAATATCGGCATCATTAAAAAGTTTAAATTTTAGGCTTTAAGACAGAAACATATCAAAACACAGAAACATTCAGAGTTGATCCAAGATTATTGCTTAAATATGTCCGAAGCAAGGTATGTGTCCTATGCATGGTGAACTCATCTTACTTCATTTAATTTCAAAAAGGAAACCATTGGCTGAATGAAATAGTTCCCCGCCTTCAGAATTCATGTCTGGACACCCCTCACAAAATGACCGACACCTTCCTAGAGTTTATACCAAATCTACAGGAATTGGAGACTGTTCCTTCGCCTCGAATAATGGCATCCCATCTTCCAGTTAAATATATTCCAAAGGAAAACAATGGAAAAATTATCCAATCCATTCGTAACTCGAAGGACATTGTAGTGTCCGCTTTTCATCATTATACAAAAGATCCATTTATCAAGGACTACGTGCCTCTTGACTGGCCCACCTTCTTGAAAAATGAAAATGAAATAATTTGCGATTTTAACTGCATAAGAATAATGAACAACATCAAAACTTACCACTGCATTCATTTTTATTGCTATTTAAATCCCACACAGCAAGATATAAACAAGTCACTGATCGCAATGCACTTGTCCATGTGACGTTATCATGGTAAAATTTGACGCATTTTTTGTGCAGTGAGAGTCAAATCAAGTAATTTTTCACAGCAAAAAATACATTTTATTATTAAAGAGAATATTATTTGCAAATGTTAGTTAGACCATTAATACAAATCTGAAACCTTTGTTTACTGCCATTATTTAAAAACTATCAAGAGAATGTGTTGAATTAATTCTACCCTGTCTTTGATACATTTTTGCATGTTTCACGCCGAGGCGCTTCATTCATCGCCTTTTTGCAAGGGCATACACTTAATAGATCTTGACCATTTTTTTTTAAATATTCATAACGTTCATATTCCTTAACTTGAAAAGTGCTGCTACTTTCCTGAAATCGAGAGCATTACTTAATAAATGCATAAAATACTTGGTAAAGGTCACATATATTCGACTAGAGCTTTGAAATTCAAACTAATAAAATGCAAATTCTATTTAAAGCAGCAGCATTTTTCGTAAACAAATTATTATTTAAATTTTTAATTTTAACTATTGTATGCCCTTGCGATATTGAAATTTGTTCATGACCTACATATAGTACACATTATATACATTTATCACCTGGCTGTCAAATAACGTGACCAAAGAAAAATTCAATACAGGGCGGCGTATACAATTTTATTTCGATTAATATTAAATTCATATAGTAGATTTATAAAAATAAATTCAGTTTAAAAATGGTATGTATTTATGCACGTCCATTTTCCGTTGCTCCTTCGTAGTACGCCTTAACAGAGCTGCGTGCCATATACATTCTTCGTTAGAAATACTCATCTCAAGTTTAATTTTAAACAGACTGTTACTATGGAAGTTGGTTTGAACGAGAGAAAGTGTGGGAAGAAGCAGCACGAAAAAATCCCGAAAAGATGCTGATTGTCTATTATGAAGATCTTAAGAAAGTATGTTCAACAAAGTGACTTTTTGCGTTAACATCCCCAGGCATTCTATTGTAATTAATGCCACTTTTTCTTTAATTAAAAGATACTGGACATAGGTTGTTTTAATGTTTAATTGAGAATGGGATGGAGGCGATGCGACAGATATCCAATTTTCTCGGAACCTCGTCTGATCCTACATTTCTTCAGGCTGTTTATGATGAATGTACCTTTGCGAAAGTAAAAGAAAGAAAAAGGATTCAATATGGAACTTTATCTACAGAAAAGGATAAAACTTGGAGTTTTCTAAATCTAAGATGAAATATCTTTCAAGAAAAGAATCCATTTAAAAAAAGTATACAAATTTGTATAATAAATGTTCTGAATTTTCGCATCCATACTTTAGAAGAGGTTGGTGATTGGAAATCGATGTTTACTGAGGAACAGAATAAGAAGTTTGATCAGGTCTTCAATGAAGAAATGAAGGATTCAAAATTAAAAATACAATGGGAGTAAATGGTTTTTAACAATTTTCGAAAGACTTTGTATATTTATCAAATTTTTCCCGACATTTAACATGTAAAAGATGATGATGTATTCCCTTATAACCAATATTAACAATCTATCAAATGGAATAATTTGGAAGCATAAATTGTAGTTGTGTGTGGCATTTTTGCGACACATGTACTGAGTATAATGGAGAAAAATGTGTAAAAAGGAAACATTTTTTGCTAAAATTTAGGTTATCAACCATATAAACAGACGTAAATAATCGGTATTATTTCTGATTATTTAAAAAACCACATTTACATCTTTAAAAAAAAATAAGAACCAATTCTGACATAATCACTTATTTATGTGCTAACAAAGTACTTTTTTTAATACAATATTTCATTTTTATTTACAATAAAGATTCATTAATGTTACAATTCAGCAGTATACATATTGAAAAACTTTACAAAAGAGAATTGACTATCTGGAAAATGTGTTTGTTATCCGATCACTAATAGAGCACAAATACTGAACAATTTTCCGGAAAGGGGAGTTAAAGGGGGATGATATTCTAAACATGCTAGAAGTTTTCTACACTGATCCTGAGGTGAATATTTAATCACCTAACTCATGCTACATCCTTGAACTTTAGTGAGTTTATTCTTAACTAGAATAACCAAAAGCAAAAGTTACAATTCGTTACGCTACTGCAAATATTTCAATATGCACAAGAAAAAGACAAAAATCCAGTTACAATCACCTTTCATGTTTAAAGAAATAAGAAAATTTATTAAAACACAGCTGTAATTGATTCATCTCAGGTAGGTTAAGGCAGTACCCAGATCATTTTTCGGCAAATTTAGACTTTTTCGTAAAATGTAACATTGATAAATCGGAAAATCCATAGATAAAATATTTACTATTATTATCCATTGCATAGACTTCATTGAGTTTTAGGCTTAAAGAGGCACTCCGCTACGACGTCATCACATGACGTCTATAAATAAAAAAATTGCCTTAATGAAAAAGTGAAAAGTTCAACACTACCCCGGGGATAATTCATTTCTTTATGCGAAAATAATACTGTAAAAACATCATTGGGCCATAAACAGTGCTGCTAGAATCTTTCCCTACCGACACAGAAAAAATATTCCCAAAGTTTCGCATGAAACCTTACCAAAATTTCTACATATTGTACATACGATCAAGGAATTGTCATCAATCCATGTTGACCACACGATTCTAGCAGCACTTTCAAAGTACTATAGAATACAAACTCTCGATACAGAAAAAATTATGTTTCAAAGTATGCGGCGAGTGTTGAACTTTTGCATCTTTGTTGTTAGAACGACAGTGGAAAATCTGATCGGGATTTCAAAACTGCCTGTGTTCATTATAAGGAAACACGATAAGAATAAATTCTTAATCTTTAATTCCCTATGAATCACACATGACATTCACGGTATATGCTTTAAAACTCCCAGTTCATATATTTGGTTACATTGAATTCTCGTCATGCTTAATTTTCACTCGGCAATATTTGATCAATAATTATGATGAATTGGGTTTGGTATTTAACCCCTGTTATAAATACTTAGCTATTTAAACCACCCATAAACGATAAACTTTAGTTAATATTATGTTTTTAAATGTTTCCATTTATTTCTTGGACCTGAAATTAAACTTAAAATAGAGATATTAAATAATCATTATCTCTAAAGTTCACGTCACACAGCTTACTATGACGTCGTATTGTACAGGCAAGTAGGATATCTGTGTGCAGCCTTAACATACCCACGATGCTACAAAAAAATTAATTTCTTTTCAAGGTTAGATAGTTTTTTTCACTGCCAAGTATGCAACATTTGATGAAACAATCAATAGTACGAGTGCTATAATTGTTAACAAATTTTAAAGGGTGTTCTCTCTTTCTTAAAAGGAGCAGTGACTGTTAATTTTCAACATTTAATTTGGAATCAATCCAGACATTTATGCATTTGAAAATAAGTGCTGCATTTATTAGGGGAAAAGTATCAAAGACAATGGGTTATTGATCGAAGCAGCTTAAAAATTTTATAGTTGAATGTTTTTTCATTATTTATTTTGTTTAAAAAGTGATTCCTTACGAAAGGCACTGTAAAACGTACTTTTTACATGGGGCCAATTCATTTCTCTTCAATTCGCCGGTATAAAATTACGCGAATTTCTTGGATCTGCCATTGTGTGTTTTAAATGCACATTAAGTGCAATGTGACAAATTTCCGCGGAAAATTTGTGACATTGCATAAATTATTTACAGTCGGGAAAAAGTATGCCTACAGAATTACATAATATTTGACCTAAATTATTGTGCAGAACGGTTAAGTGTTGTTGGTAACAAAACCTTGGAACTGCCTAAAACTTGTTGTTTTAGCAATTAAGCACGTCTGGACTGAAAGGGTGAGAGAAGAGTGGGTCAATCTAACTTCAGTTTTGCAAGTTACTTTGATGAAACAGTTTATGATTTTATGATGACGACAAAACAAAAGTTAACCGTAGACGGACTGCTTTTTCCAGCATTTTCGTCATTTCAAACCCTAAATGACGCCCGAAAACGAATTGCAGATATTGTAAATTTACCTACGAGGAAAGATGACGTTTTTGTTATTGGCTATCCAAAATCAGGTACGTTTTTATTAATGAACATTTTTAAATAACAGACGAGATTTTACTGATACAAAAAATGTATAACTATTGATACAAAATACATTCTGAATTTCGGGAGTTTCGGGAAAATATTGTTTTAATATATGAGTATATAAATATTTTTTTGTAAATTTGAAATGCGTTTTAGTTTAAAAATAAAACACATTTTCTTATTATTAATCTACTTGTATAAGTGGATACACTTCTGTAGTTCGGGTATCGAACAACTGGAAAAAGATCAAAGAAATACATATAGTTTCTTTATGTGGTCGAATATGAACCTTGCAATGAAAAAAATATGTCTTAACTTTTGATTTGCAATTTAATAAATAATGCCATGGATCTCTATCTTTCTAATCCATGCGTAAAAGAATCATTTGATAAATTGACAATAGGATATTGCATTCTATGATAAAATATTTGTTAATGAATTTCTCTTGTACACACATCAAACTTGGGGAAGGGGGAGGGTAGTAAAAATAGCGGAAGATGTCAATATTCAGTCCATAGTTTAAGAGCTATGTTTGCAAAGTCTGACCTTCAGCATGACACTTTAGATTGAAAAATGAATATTGAATTTTTGAATGGACTTTAGAGCTTGAATACTGTTCTTTATCCCCATATTTCATATAGAGGGAAAGTGTCGAAAGTCATTTTGATTAGCTTTATGAACTTAGTATTATAGTACCCGCAACGTTTTTCTTGACAATTCTATCGTGTGCATTTCCTGTAGTATCGTGCGTGTATCTTATCAAGTTTTCCGTTTATCGTATCGTATATTGCGTTTATCAGGTTTTGGGTTTATCAGATTTTCCGCTTATCGTGTGCATTTGGAAGGCATTTTATTTTACCACCCTTTTCACGAAAAAGATCGAGGTATTCCTATCTACATAAATTGTGGAATTAGAAAAAGAAAAACAGTAATCCACATTGTAAAAAAAAGTATAGACGGAAAGCACGATAAATGTAAATTGGCACGATAGAGAACCCTACTGTTCAATGGCCCTGAGTGAAGAGTAAAGGTCTAAATTTGAAGCCCTTCACCGGCAAATGGTTACTTCTCGATATGAGTGAAAAATTCTCGAATGGGACGTAAAACAACATACAATCAATCAATCAATCAATCAAATGAAAGAGAGATTATTTACTGAAAAATTAGTTAAAGTTTGGAGATGTTATAGTTCGATAGTTGTTTTGATGATTTATATATATATATATATATATATATATATATATATATATATATATATATATATATATATATATATATATATATATATATATATATATATTGTTTACAGAAAATAATTGATGGAATAAGAATAAATAAAATTTTTTTTTGTTATGCCAAAGACTGCTTTTATCCCAGGAAGAAAAAATGTAACAATAAATTTACGACGAATTTGATGAAATAATGAATAAGGAAACTTGGTTTTATTTACATTTTAAAGTTCTAATTATACCCTTTTAAAAGGAACTCTCACCACTCCCTCCCCCCAGCCGGAAAAAAGAAAATATTGAGTAAATTAAGTTTTAATGTTTAAACTCAATTTCCTTATAACAGTCTGTAAAGGTCCGCTCCTCGGTAGAGATCATTAAATTTTTTACACTATATATATTACGAAATTCATTTCTTCACGTTGTGTATTTATACCAGTTGATCACTCGCAGAGTATACATATAGTATTATTCAATCGTTGTTTTGATCAGATTAATATGTATAGTAACAATATAATACTTGCTATGATTGTGATTAAATAGTCGGTAAATAGTTGTAAAAGATATTGATTATATGCTGTCAATCGTATATTATTGTTTTGGAGTCGGGTTCACTGTATTTCGACCCGGTCTCGATCTCGATAGCATGTTTAATGTCATTTATCACGTTTCATCTTTGAACACTTCATTGTCATTGTTTATATCAACTTAATAAAGTAATAGCTACTTGTACTTATCACATTTTGGAAGATAAAATCCCATTTTTGTGGGTTATTAATGATTCTCCATTAGAAAACTTCACTGCGTGCACTTTCCCTGATTTGCTTATTCCGGAAGTGGCGTAGGGTCGTTTCGGGTCAGCGATTGGTTAATTGTGGTAACCAGTGGGTACAGTAGGAGTATATAAAGAGCCAAAAATTCGTCTGCTAGAGAGAAGGGGGGAGAAGTTGGGAGGATAACTGAGGCCTCCAAGTCGTAAACTTTTGAAGTTCTCCCATCATATGCATTTTAGAGGGATGGCAGACCTAATGCAGACCAGATGGGTAATTATATTAGTCAACTTATATTAAATAGAGACGCTGAGATATCCCTGTGGGAGGCCCATAAGTAGAGTTGGGAGACCCATCCCACTCCCGTACGTCAACTTTATTTAGAATAAATAATTAAGTCAGGATAAAAGTTCAACAAATAAAATTTATTTACACTATGTACAATTTGATATGACTATTGTAATAATAAAAATCACAATATCTGACACCAAAAAGTAATGTCACTCCCACAACCCGTTTGAATAATCTAAATCTCCCAAAATAATTATAAATATTAGCTACTTGTACTAAAATATACTTTCCTTAATTTAATATACTTTATTTATGCCTAACCTATAAGTCCTATATAGTTTTATTAATAAATTGTAACTCCCATAAATTCTCCCATAAGTTTTCCCGTCGATGAGTCTCCCAACTCTACTTATGGGCCTCCCACAGGGATATTTCAGCGTCTCCATTTAATATAACTTGACTAATATAATTACCCATCTGGTCTGCATTAGGTCTGCCATCCCTCTAAAATGCATATGATGGGAGAACTTCAAAAGTTTACGACTTGGAGGCCTCAGTTATCCTCCCAACTTCTCCCCCTTCTCTCCTTAGCAGACGAATTTTTGGCTCTTTATATGCCTTTACTGTACCCTGGTTACCTCAATTAACCAATCGCTGAACCGAACCGACCCTACGCCACTTCCGGAATAAGCAAATCAGGGAAAGTGCACGCAGTGAAGTTTTCTAATGAAGAATCATTAATAACCATACAAAATGGGATTTTATCTTCCAAAATGTGATAAGTACAAGTAGCTATTACTTTATTAAGTTGATATAAACAATGACAATGAAGTGTTCAAAGATGAAACGTGATAAATGACATTAAACATGCTATCGAGACCGAGACCGGGTCGAAATACAGTGAACCCGACTCCAAAACAATAATATACGATTGACAGCATATAATCAATATCTTTCACAACTATTTACCGATTATTTAATCACAATCATAGCATGTGTTATATTGTTACTATACATATTAATCAAATGAAAACAACGACTGAATAGTAAAATATGTATACGCTGCGAGTGATCAACTGATATAAATACACAACGTGAAGAAATGAATTTCGTAACATAGCCCCCTCCTGAAGAAAACATTCGTCCTGAATGCAACTGGACATGGGTCTACTGATATCATTACTTGCAGCTATATATAAGTAAGTATGAATTAATGACAAAAATACAATGTATATGTGCAATGACATGTATGCATGAAATGACAACAAATGACATTAATGAAAAAAAAATGGTAACCAATTGTATCACTCTTAACTTAATTTCATCTTTATACAACATAATTATAATACATGTTTGGTAATGTACAAAAGAATTAACAATATCTCTTCCATCAAGTATCCATATATTAAAAACAACAAATGCAAAATCAAAAGAAATCTAGTGGGCTTTAAAATACATATAATTCTCCTACCATCAATGCATAATAAACACTTCACTTATGAATGGTTAACATGAACATATATTCAAACAGAAAATTAATACCTTGACTTCATTATAGCATTGAATATCATACACAAATCACACTTATTCCTCTAAAAATTCCTTATGTCCCAAGATCATTACAAACATTTGACTTCCAATTATCTCAGCTAAAGTCTCTAACCTATAGAAAACGGCTTCAATGTGTATCTTACGTAATGTTCTGGCATCACTGGGCAGATGACAGTTGATGTTCTTGGCCCCGTCTCTAAGTATTATATCGAAATACGTAGAGTCTCGGTCTACAAAATACACATTTAGGTCCCCTCGGTCACGAATGGTGTATGATGGCATAATATTAGGGTCCTCCATCATCCGCGCAAACAACGAATCTGGGTGGTTCCTTACTGTGGCACTTGTCGTTACAAATAATTTCCCTCCTACATCTAGTCCAATTCGTTCCTGCGGTATTGTGGATGAGGGTTGCACGCTACTGGGGAGAGATGCTTGGATGGAGGCGTCCTTCTTGTCAAACTCCCTATCGGTGATGGTGGTAACCGTCCGAATAGGTGTTGAAGTTGCCGGTGGTTCGTCAATGGAGACATCCGGAGACAGAAGGGCCTCTTCCTCTGAGGAATCACTCAGCGTGTCTCCAAAGATTCGCTTAAAGGACTTCCTTGTGGGTGTCCCAGGAGTTGATCGGCTCTTGAGTGGTGAAGTTACAGGTAGGACAACTGCATCAACTGGCGGGATGGGGTTCTGTGCTGACGCAGTGTTCTCGGAAGGCACGGGTGGTGGCACTGGAGTGGACCTCTTCGTCTGCTTCCTACCCTTCTTTACCCGATGCGGCTCTGTGAATTGGGACCTCCTCTTGGCCTGGCCTGGATGGTATGGCTTTCGCTGAAAACCAAGGGGAGCTCCTTCATGAAGGGCACCACGTGCCTTCCCCTCCCGCGCTGTAACGCCTCGAGTTCCTTGCAAGTGTTAAGGTGGATTTTTTTCACTCTCTGTAGGGTCCTCCCCTCGCAACCATGCTTCTGGTCTTTACGGCCCAGGATCATTCCACAAGTGGCGCACTTAAACACAAAGCCGGAATGGACTGCCGTCATATGACGTTCACAATGACTTTGTTGGGTGAACTCTCTCTCCCACTACTGGACGAAAAAAGTGCTGAGAATCCCAAATTTTACTGATAATGTTTGATAATTACTGATACGGTGCTGTTCTTGCTGATAAATACTGATATTTACTGTTATTATTACTGTCGTTGCTGATAATTTTAGTTGTTTCTGATAAATACTGATAATTACTGTCGTCTTTACTGTGGAGTCTGATAAATACTGATAAATACTGTTGATGTGCTGTCGATGCTGAGATTTACTGAAAATTACTGTGGTCATTGTTTTTAATCTGGGAAGAGACTAAAATAACCTAAGAAATGATTATTTGTTTTAAAGAAAGTATTATATCAACAAATTCATTAAAGTATTCTAACAAAAAAAAATATTCTAGAAAAAAAGGACACTTTTTATTTGTTTTCATATTTCATGTATCAATTTTATTATAATCATTTTTACATCATAATGTTAAAATTAGATCATAAATGTTTGTGTTTTTCTTGACCTTTATAATTCTCCTTTCACAAAGTTTTCAATATATGCAGAAAATAATAATTGTTTGTTATTGCAGTGGTTTTTCTTCCCAAGTACTTTTTAAAACAACTTTTTATTTTTAAAGGTTAAAAAAAAATCCCATCTCATATCTTTTCCACGTGTATTTGTATTGTCATCAAAAGCTTTTAGAGAGCATCTTTAATATAGTCAATGGTTGTTATTGTCAATTTATTTTTTCGTGTGGAGAACTGAACCTGTATGAGCTAAATAAGTTGAGACCCCCCCCCCCCCCCCTCTATTTACATACAACTCTCATTTTAAGAAGACACTTTATAGCCAGTATTAAATATATCTCACAAAAAAAATCTATTCTGATTTTATGTTGTGTACACTATGTCCTTTTATTGAAGAATGTGACAGGTTTCAATAATAAAAATAAAACATCTTTAATTTGTAGAATAATCTGTTTTATATACATACATGTATAGCCAGTGCGCTCTAGTTCTCTGATTATGTCCTCGATGCGAATTTGATTTTATTGTGTGGTATCGACGCTTTCTATCTTTCGGGTTTGTTTTTTTTTTTTTTTTTTTTTTTTTTTTTTTTATTTTAACTGTTAAGCCATCAGTACACTATAAATCTTATTCAGTGTGATTTTCAATCAATGAAATACACGTCTTTCTTTAATTCTTTGTTAATAGTACATAAATCTGCGTAATGGCTATGGACATACGCCAGTATCAGGGAGATCAATTAAATAACTGCTTATGTACATGTTGTACGCGGTCAGTCAGTTTAAAAAAACAAAACAAAATAAAATAAAACAAAACTTGAAGTTACTTTCGTCCATGAATGCCGTCTAGCTAAATTGCTGTTCTGGAACACACATGTCAACCACGTGTACAAGTTCTACTTTCGTTTTGAGAATCGGGTCAATTATTAGTACATTTTGTGTATCGTGCGACATGAATTTTGTAAAATTAGAAATAGTTTTGTACAGAGATTATAATGTTTTTTCAATTCCTTTTTCTGCTTGTCGGAGACCTTTGTATAAACGAACAGTACAGGCTGGGCGCTTACCAACTTGATTATGCTTTATTGTAGCACAAAAAGGGGGGTGGGAGATGAAATACTGTTAACTTAAAACTGATACGCGCAAGGTTGATTCCTTAGTTTTATGTTTAATAAGTCATACATGTTATTATTACTTATTACATATTTTCTATAAACATAAATAAGATTATTTCAGAGAATCAATGAACGATACCAAATTCAGAACTATAATATTTATTCATGAATGCGATAAACAACGTCATGTTACTGTCATTCAAAATTCATATAAGATTTTTTTTTCACGGATCCTGAGCGATGTGGAGTTTAATTCCCTGTTTCTGAACTGTGAACAGTTAATGCTAATATAATTTCAATAATTGCTTTCAATAAACCATTTTTTTTTAATTTATATGTACATTTTGCATGTTTTAATTATAAGATGAAGTCAAATGTTCCGTATCAATTTCTCGTCTCCGTTTCACGGGCCCCAAACCATCGTTAACCGAGATTCAGAATTGAAAATACATGTAACCCCCTCCCCGGGATTTTCTTTTAAATTTATCTCAAGCATGTCAAGAAATGTGCATAAAACTAACAAATAAAATTAAATACTGAGCAAAGATAGATTTATGTGAATTAAAATAATTATTGAATATTAAGTCTGTACAATGTATATGTATGTAACTTCATTTCTTTTTTTTTATCTTAGTACTGCAATGTCCTATTTTGCTAAATAGTTTGTTTTGTTTTGTTTTTTCAATTTTCAATTTTATTCGTCAACAAATTGAATATAACAGGATATTTTTTTCCGTGCTACCGTAAAGAAAGAAAGTACATGTACAGTGTAGGTAGTTTGTTTATTATGTACACCGGTGGCCGCAGACGAGGAACAATAGGTAATTAGTGCCCATTGTTACGCTGACCACTACAATTTACATGGAATATACAAGTTGTACCCCGTTCTACCGCGGGGCGGAAGACCTGTTCACAATACAGCCAAATCAGAGACTGATCTTCGATTTTTGATCAATGAAGATCAATTTATTCCATGCAATTTTTGACCACACAAGATTAAAATGAATCAATTTGATCATATACGTACATGTACTTTACTAAGTAAGCATATTATATTAGGTCTCATTTCTTATTTCATATTCCATAAAATAAAATTAATGAGATTTTAAAACTTATTGAATAAAAATGTTTCGTGTCATGAAATTTTAAGAGACCAACATCAAAATAACATAAACACATGTGTACCTTCGCTCTGACACGGGGGATTCTGACCATGCACTATTTTTTAATCAGCCCCCAATCTGCCGGTTGCACATGTATGTATCGTGTACATGTAGATGTAGAAGAGATATTCTGGAAGAATCTAAAATGCTTATATTACGTTCAAATAAATAAATGAATGAATGAATAAATAAATAAATAAATGAATGAATAAATAAATAAATAATCTGTGTCTCCAGATTGAACATATTCACCTCTGTTTTCATCTCTTTATTAAATTTAAAAATGCATAAAATTTCTAGTTTTCGAGCAAATTTTCAAATATCTTGACAGAGACCAGAAAACCGAACATTTAAAAATGAAAAAAAAAATAAATGTCTTTGAGAAAGAAAATACAAAAATAGCTATATGAAAGGTCATATTTAAAAAGAAAATGTCGTCCTCTCTTGACCAATTGTCGGAGTGAAACCGTGCGAATCAAACTTTTCTTACCTGCAGGAAATATTTTTTATCCCGATTTTTTTTCACCCGTTAAGAACTATTTCTTATTATTGAAAAAAAAAAACCATCACGAACCTCCCTACCCAAATAACTTGGAGTCGGGAGAGGGCGGCGATGAATCTTTTTAAAAGATAGCCTTATTTTCTTTTTATTTACAGTACATTAATAAAATTCCATTTATCTTGCTTACAGATAAATTATACTATTTTCATAGATTGGTAGAAAACATTTGCTTAATATACGCGGAAGGTTTCGTTTATTTATTGTCAATATTTTTCACAACCGTATTGTAGTAAATGAGATCAGCGTAATTTTTGTCACTAGCAGAACATTTAAAGAAAAATGAAAATGTAATGATAATTTATAATTAAAAGAAAGAAGGTTTTTACAGCTCTCAGTTCTTCTTTACCCCTTCCCAGCTTAAGAACAAAGACCACAGTAATTATCAGTAAATCTCAGCATCGACAGCACATCAACAGTATTTATCAGTATTTATCAGACTCCACAGTAAAGACGACAGTGATTATCAGTATTTATCAGAAACAACTAAAATTATCAGCAACGACAGTAATAATAACAGTAAATATCAGTATTTATCAGCAAGAACAGCACCGTATCAGTAATTATCAAACATTATCAGTAAAATTTGATATTCTCAGCACATTTTTCGTCCAGTAGTGTCCTCTTCACAAAGGCCACATCTGAATCTTTGGACCTTCAAAGTGATAAAGGGATACTTAGTCCCTTTTTCTGTGATAATATCCCAAAATATCAATAATGGGCATAAATAATACTGCAGAAAATGACCTACTAAAATTTATGACAAAATGATGAGCTATTTAATATTCCCTAAGCTACATATATTTCTAGGAAGATCCCATATTACTAGTTTGGTTTATTAATTCCTTTGTAAGGCTTCAACAAATTATAGTGAACAACCTTGGCTTTGCTTTTTGTCGTTTTTCTAATTTTGTATATAACATCGTTTATTCTTCTCAGGATTAAGTAAGGTCCTAACCAATGACATTGGAGCTTTGATGATCCCATTTTATTAATATTATGGGCAGAGTACCATACAAGATCTCCCTCTTCATAACTTTGAAAATTTATTTTTGAGTTGTATTCTCTTAACATTTTTTCTGTAGCTAAACCCATTTTATTCCTAGCAAACTCATGTATTTTATCCATAGTTTGAGACAATTTGTAAGCATATTCTGACATTTCTAATGTACTTTCAGGTTATAGCCTTCCCAATACTAAATCAGCTGGGAGAGAAACATGACTACCATACATCATCTCACATGGACTTACACCAGGTGACTCGTGCTGGGCGGACCTATAGCTAACATGAGTAAGGATAAATGTTCATCCCAATCTTTTTGATTTTGGGAGACAAATGATGCTTACATATTTTCTATTATTCTGTTTGCCCGCTCTACCAAACCATCTGATTGAGGTCTATATGGTGAGGTTCGGGTTTCTCAATGCCTAATATCCGACACATTTCCCTAAATGCATCTGATTCAAATGATTTTTCCTGATCGCTATGGATTTGCATGGGGGTTCCAAAAATACTAACTATTCTATCAATCAACTTTTGAGCTACTGTAATGGCTTTCTGGTTACGTATGGGTACCGCATCCACCCATTTCGCAAAATAATCGCCCATAACTAAGATGTAAAGATTTCCCTTATTGGATTTGGGCAATGGTCCCAAAATGTCAACTGCTACCCTTTCCAAAGGAGCACCAACCACATATTTTTGAAGTGGGGCTCTTATTTTCCTATTAGGGGATTTTCTAGATTCACAAATGTCGCATGTTACACACCAATGTTTTGTATCAGTTCTCATTTTGTACCAAAAATATCTTTCCCTTACTTTAGATAGGGTCTTTTTAATACCTAAGTGACCTCCTGTAGTACTGTTATGTAACAGGGTCATAACTTCTCCCACTAAAGCTTTTGGGATGACAATACAATATTTCTTATCTAACCCATCTTGAACGTAGTACAGAAAATTGTGTCTGTACTCTAAGTATTCAAACCTTACCCAGTAAAATTTGCAAGTTTCACTTAAATGGGAGTTATCTTCTTTTGAGTTCCATCTTGTACCCACTTAATAAAATTCTTTAAATCTGGGTCTTCATTTTGATATTTTACTACATCAAAATTTTCTGTGTTACCTATACTTTCTTTATTTTCAGGTACCTTTTGTTTCGACCAATTTCAACGACTGAACATTTTTGTGTATATTCTTCAGGTAGGTATTTTACCTCTGCTTTAGCACAGTATGTGCACTCTACATCAGCACAAGGTCTACGGGATAAAGCGTCTGCGTTCCCATGCAAGCGACCTGGCCTGTGCTCTATTTCGAATTGGTGAGAAGCTAATGTCTCTAGCCAACGGGCTATCTGACCTTCGGGATTCTTAAATTTCAGAAGCCATCGCAGTGAACCATGGTCTGTTCTGATTTTAAATACTTGTCCATAAAGATAATGGTGAAATTATTTGATGGACTGAACAATGGCTAACAATTCCCGTCTAGTCACACAATATCGGCGTTCAGCCGTGTTAAATAGTTTACTATAATAGCATATGACCTTTTCTTCTCCATCTTGGATTTGTGATAGGACAGGCCCCATACCCGTATTTGAGGCATCCGTATCTATGACATATTGTCCCTCTTTCTTAGGATAAGAAAGTATTGGGCTACTGGTTAAAGCTCTTTTCAACTTGTCAAAGGCTTCTTGACAATCTGAGTCCCATACAAACTTTTGGGATTTTTCTGTTAACTTGTGCAAGGGCTTAGCAATAATAGAAAAACCTTGGACAAATTTCCGATAATAGGAGCAAATGCCCAGAAAACTACGGACATCCCTAACATTCTTAGGTATGGGCCAATCTTGGACCGCATTGATTTTGTCAGGAACAGTCTTTATTCCCTTTTCATTTATAATATGTCCCAAGTATGCTACTTCCCTCTGTAAAAGTTTGCACTTTTTAGGGTTGATTTTAAGGTTTGCATTCTTTAATCTACTGAACACTTTTTCTAAGTTCCTAAGGTGTTGGGAAAAATTAGGGGCTAAGACAATAATGTCGTCAACATATACCATGCAAATTTCCCATGACAAATGAGAGAGTACTTTTTCCATCAGTCTTTGGAAAGTTACCCCCGCATTGCACAAACCGAATGGCATGACAGTAAAATTCCAATGACAACCCCCGGAATTGAGAATGCTGTTTTGGGTTTATCTTCATCTGCTACCTTAACCTGCCAATATCCACTTTTCAAATCTATAGTCGAATAGTATTTTGATCCTGAAAGGGCATCCAAGATTGACTCTATCCTAGGAATAGGGTGACTATCCTTTATAGTAACTTCATTGAGTTTTCTAAAGTCTATACAAAACCTTATTGAGTTATCTTTCTTTTTAACTAGCACTATAGGGGAGCTCCAGGGACTATCTGAATCTTTAATCACTCCCTTAGCTAACATTTCTTTAATTTGCCTATTAACATCTTGCATTTTAGCAAGAGGGATTCTTCTTGGGGCTTGTTTAATGGGTCTACTATCCCCGAGTATCTATCCTATGCTCTGCCATATTTGTAAGTCCCATATCTTCTGAATCTTTAGAGAAACAACCCTGATACTTTACACGTAAGTCCTCTAATTGTACTTTTTCAATTTCGGTTATCCCAATACATGACTCTTCATACAAATCTTTCAGATGTTCTGGTAATTTAGTGGGGGTATCTACCAAGCTGATTTCTGATATAGCGAAATTATCACCTCTAAACATAGAGATTTTTCCATTGCCCCCATAAGACTATGTTTATGGAGTTCGATTTCCCTGTCTGACACATTCATGACTTTCAATGGGATTATCCCAGATGTGGGGTTAACAAGTGCTCTAGCCACTAACACTTCATGTTTACCCATAAATTCTATATTTGGCTCTACTAATGCCTCATCCCATTTAGGAATAGAATCTAATATTCTACCTTGGGCAATAAATTCTGAGTTGGGAGGTACTTTCACGTCCTCCATTAATGCAACTCTAAATGTGTGATCTACCTCATCACTACTATATCTAAAGCAAGGGATTTCCTGACCCTTAACACGTAAACACATCTTTTGAACTAATATATCACATGAATGTTCAGTCATGAAGTCTAAACCTAAGATACCATTGTACCTAATATCAGCTACTATCACTTTGTGGGTGATTTCATTTTTCCCCATTTTAAAATGGACTTCACACTTCCCACTATTTGGTATTGGGTCTCCTGTAGCAGAGACTAGTTTCACATCATAGGGTTCTAAGAAAGGTGCTTCCCCATCCAAATATTTCTCTAAAAAGTGGGTGTTAATAATGGTAACATCTGCCCCAGAATCTAATAATAATCTACATTCTTTCCCATTGATATGTGTGGGAACAAAAATACCTGATTCAATTTGGTTTGCATTATGAACAACTACTTTTGTAGCCTGAGTAAATGTTTCTTTTGGGACAGAGTTTTCTCCCTTTTCCCTCTCAACCTTTTCACTCTCATTTCCCTCATTTGAGGTCAAAAACATATCATAAATTTTTGAATCATATTTAATATCACTAAAATTTTCTTGACACTTTGTATCATTTTTCTGGGGTTTCATTTTACTTGCTTCTAATGGAGTGGGTCTCCCCCTAATGTTTGCCGATTTCCTACCCGCGAAGTCGACACGGGACGGTTTCCTTGTTGTTTACAGGTGTTTGAATTTCCCTGTTTAGGACTTTGGTTTGGGGCACTCCCATTTTGGGTTTTCCAAGAATAGCTACTCCTATTTTCCCTCCTGTGGTTTGGGCCATTAAAATTAGATTTTTGGGCTCTCCAACCAAAATCTCTCTGGTTATTTCCCTGATTCCCATTTTCCCAATTTCCCCTTCTAATAGGTGGGCTGGGATTCTGTCTACTGGTTGTTTTTTCCTAACCTTTCTATGTTCTCATTCAATCTCCCTAACAACTTTGTCAATGAATCATGGGTGTTACTACTCCCACTAGAATCTATGGCGTTAACACTGTTAAACTTTGTACCTTTCTGTGTATCTGCCAGCCTATAAGTTTCTAACCTAATTGCAAGAGTTTCTGCTTCATTTATATCCCTAGGTCGGGCCTCCCTCAGGCGCAGCCTAATGTCGGGATCTCGTAACGCGTCTATAAATTGGTCTAATGCTAATACATTAGTGAGACTTGGCTCAGCGCTGGGATAGGCTTGCCTGGTTAATTTCTTTATTGCCTGGGCCAGTTCAGAGATGCTCTCATTTTGACCCCTCACCCGGGTTTTTAATTTTCTCTAAACATTTCAGATCTTTCTGTTGCCCCAAAGCGTCTTTTTAATGCTGTTATCAGGGTATTATAATCCCTTCTCTGATCTGGGTCCAACTCTCCCAACAAACCACATGCATCTTTAGCTAAATGACCCGCTAACTGTAAAGATTTGGTTCTATAATCCCAATTATTAAGGTCGGCGACTATCTCAAACTGGGAGAGATAATCGTCAAAGTCCTCATTCCCATCAAATATCCTGGGTTTGGCCTTTTCTCTGGGGGGATCCCTAGTGGGCGTTAACACATTCCTATTCCCATTGTGATTGGGAGTGCTAAATCTGTTCATACTGGGTACATTAGGTAACTGATGGTAATCTCCCATCCCTGACCTTGATCTTGAGTCTTTCCTACTAATTTCAGGGAGGTCACCCATAAAGTTATATTGATCATCAATAATCCCTCTATTCATCCCATTAGCTCCTCCCAATCTGTATTGGTCAAATGAGCTTGGGTATCTATTTTCCCTAAAATTGTCCTTACCTAAATGCGATGGCATTTGATATGGGGGTCTATCATTTATGTGGGCATCTTTTTACCCTTGTTTGATCCCGTTCCAATAATGGGATTCATGTTTAAACTTCAAAATTTCTTTCTGCATATTTCCTAACTTCCCATCAATTTCTTCCCTAATGCTTACAAATTGCTCTCCTATCCTTCGATTCATCTTTGCAAATTCACAAGAAAATTGCTCTTGTAAAATTCTAACTAATGAAACATTTGCATTTTCAGGTATGGGAGAGATGGCTGCTGAGATACCTTCTGCAGGAGCAGGGACTTTCCCATTTTCCATGACGGATCCAGTGGGACTAAAAACTTGCTGACCTATGGGTCTGAAAGTGACTTCCCCAGATTCTTCTAAATCTCACATTTTCTGTGTTTAATATTTTATTGTACAATATTAATTTTGAAATGTTTGTAATATTTTGAATTAAATAAAGCTAACCGGAAATGCGGAAAATTCTTCCCTAACAAGGGATTGATCTCACTTCTGACACCAGTGTTGCGCCTCCCACCTCGGGAGAGAGTGGAGCAACTATGTGGGCTATCCACTCCCGTACGTCAACTTTATTAAGAATAAATAGTTAAGTCAGAATAAATGTTCAACAAATAAAATTTATTTACACTATGTACAATTTGATATGACTATTGTAATAATAAAAATCACAATATCTGACACCAAAAAGTAATGTCACTCCCACAACCCGTTTGAATAATCTAAATCTCCCAAAATAATTATAAATATTAGCTACTTGTACTAAAATATACTTTCCTTAATTTAATATACTTTATTTATGCCTAACCTATAAGTCCTATATAGTTTTATTAATAAATTTTAACTCCCATAAGTTTTCCCGTCGATGGGTCTCCCAACTCTACTTATGGGCCTCCCACAGGGATATCTCAGTGTCTCCATTCAATATAAGTTGACTAATATAATTACCCATCTGGTCTGCATTAGGTCTGCCATCCCTCTAAAATGCATATGATGGGAGAACTTCAAAAGTTAACGACTTGGAGGCCTCAGTTATCCTCCCAACTTCTCCCCCCTCCCTTCTCTCTAGCAGACGAATTTTTGGCTCTTTGTATACTCTTACTGTACCCACTGGTTACCTCAATTAACCAATCGCTGAACCGAATCGACCCTACGCCACTTCCGGAATAAACAAATCAGGGAAAGTGAACACAGTGAAGTTTTCTAATGGAGAATCATTAATAACCATACAAAATGGGATTTTATCTTCCAAAATGTGATAAGTACAAGTAGCTATTACTTTATTAAGTTGATATAAACAATGACAATGAAGTGTTCAAAGATGAAACGTGATAAATGACATTAAACATGCTATCGAGATCGAGACCGGGTCGAAATACAGTGAACCCGACTCCAAAACAATAATATACGATTGACAGCATATAATCAATATCTTTTACAATTATTTACCGATTATTTAGTCACAATCATAGCAAGTATTATATTGTTACTATACATATTAATCTGATGAAAACAACGATTGAATAATACTTTATGTATACGCTGCGAGTGATCAACTGATACAAATACACAACGTGAAGAAATGAATTTCGTAACATAGTCGGGTTCATTGTATTTCGACCCGGTCTCGATCTCGATAGCATGTTTAATGAATAAGGGAACTTGGTTTTATTTACATTTTAAAGTTCTAACTATACCCTTTTAAAAAGAACTCTCACCACTCCCTCCCCCCAACCGGAAAAAAATCTCACAAATAAAAAAAATGAAGTAGACATAAAAGGAGGGCTGTTATATGAAAATAGAGTAAATTAAGTTTTAATGTTTAAACTCAATTTCCTTATAACAGTCTGTAAAGGTCCGCTCCTCGGTAGAGATCATTAAATTTTTTACAAAATATATATTGTTACGAAATTCATTTCTTAACGTTGTGTATTTATACCAGTTGATCACTCGTAGCGTATACATATTGTATTATTCAATCGTTGTTTTCATCAGATTAATATGTATAGTAACAATATAATACTTGCTATGATTGTGATTAAATAATCGGTAAATAGTTGTAAAAGATATTGATTATATGCTGTCAATCGTATATTATTGTTTTGGAGTCGGGTTCACTGTATTTCGACCCGGTCTCGATCTCGATAGCATGTTTAATGTCATTTATCACGTTTCATCTTTGAACACTTCATTGTCATTGTTTATATCAACTTAATAAAGTAATAGCTACTTGTACTTATCACATTTTGGAAGATAAAATCCCATTTTGTATGGTTATTAATGATTCTCCATTAGAAAACTTCACTGCGTGCACTTTCCCTGATTTGTTTATTCCGGAAGTGGCGTAGGGTCGATTCGGTTCAGCGATTGGTTAATTGAGGTAACCAGTGGGTACAGTAAGAGTATATAAAGAGCCAAAAATTCGACTGCTAGAGAGAGAAGGGGGGAGAAGTTGGGAGGATAACTGAGGCCTCCAAGTCGTTAACTTCTGAAGTTCTCCCATCATATGCATTTTAGAGGGATGGCAGACCTAATGCAGACCAGATGGGTAATTATATTAGTCAACTTATATTAAATGGAGACGCTGAGATATCCCTGTGGGAGGCCCATAAGTAGAGTTGGGAGACCCATCGACGGGAAAACTTATGGGAGAATTTATAGGAGTTACAATTTATTAATAAAACTATATAGGACTTATAGGTTAGGTATAAATAAAATATATTAAATTAAGGAAAGTATATTTTAGTACAAGTAGCTAATTTTTATAATTATTTTGGGAGATTTAGATTATTCATATTCGGGTTGTGGGAGTGACATTACTTTTTGGTGTCAGATATTGTGATTTTTATTATTACAATAGTCATATCAAATTGTACATAGTGTAAATAAATTTTATTTGTTGAACATTTATTCTGACTTAATTATTTATTCTTAATAAAGTTGACGTACGAGAGGGGAAAGCCCACATAGTTGCCCCACTCTCTCCCGAGGTGGGAGGCGCAACAATATATTTTTTAAAAAGTTACATGTAGTAATTTCATGAATTTATCTGGCCTTAATTTGTCGTGCATAGTCTCTTTAAAAGTCGTATCTACGCTTTAAATTATTAGTTTTCGGATGAGAAAGCATAATGTCTGTCCATAAGCATTTCTAAAAAGTGTTCCTGCTTTAGTTTTGGTCCAAAAATTACTAAAAATTTGCCGAATTATATCGCCTGACGTCGCCGTTTTTGACAATATCCAGCTAATAGTGTTTGTGCATATAAAGTCAAAATTCTCTTATTCATAATGTCAGAGTATTGATTTTTTTTACACACGAGAGCTCTAGATCATCTATGGATGTAATTTTGGTCACATTATATTTCCGTATAATCTGACATAATAAAGAAAACATCGCTGTCAACGCAATTTTTGAAAGTCAAGAAATTACCGTGCGCCGACCACCGACATTTAACACCCTTTCAATGTTCTTTCTAAATGCATATGACATAACAACCTTAAATTATTTAGCCAAAATGACGTTAATATCATTTCCCAACATTGCTTTAAATATGAATAATTTTGGTTAGGTAGTTTATGAAATATTTTAAATGTTCGCGTTTTTCTGGGACAACCCTCGTATGTGGTTTAACTCATTTCACTTATACAAACATGACTTGTGTTCTTTTTTCACGAATTATAAAAAACTGTATCATTTCAGCTTTATTAATTTTCAGGCCTATCTAAACTGGAAAAATAACAGAAGGAGACGTGATTTGTTTTTATTAAGTAACAAGCAGGTACATGTATTTGAGTCGCTTACGCCATTGCTGCAGCTATTAAACATACACAAAAGTCCAGTCCAGCGAATGCCAAGAAGAACAATGATTATGCAAACTAAACGATGTCCTTTATTTTGGAGAAAACAAATGTATAAATATTGCATGATTTTCATACCCTGTTAATGAGGTGGAATATGTATGCATTTCTATTGGTAATAAAGCTATGTTTAGAAAACGGAAAATAATAACGAATTTTCATGCTTTGTATCATTACTTCTGCTTAATATACACATGTAAATCTAATGTAGTAATGGAACACATGAAAATTAGTAAAATTAGCAACAAGTCTTCTATCAGTATGTTTAAATATTATCAAAGGGAAAAAGAAATACATTGCATTTATAAGTAATGAATAATGAATACATACATGTACGTACATAAATAAAATTTATTAACGAAATAAAAAAAGAAAGTTATTCAAGATAAATATAATATTTTGTATAACACTTATCTCTACTTTAATTTACCAATCATGTATCCTATCAAGTTTTGCGATTCTCAGGTATCGTGTTTATAATAATTTGCGTTTATCAGATTTTGTGTTTATCGGTTTTGAGTTTATAGTGAAAACTGTTAATCCTGTCGTACCCTATGTGAACTCTATTGTATCGTGAATATATCCTATCGCATGGTATGTGTATGTAATATGGAGATGACAAACGTAATCAAGCTCAAAAGTCCATTGAAGCAATACAAATCGGGAGCAGCCCCTCCACCTGCCGGTGGACAGCTGCAAATTTTGACCTGTACTCGGCAATCAGGTCCATTGAGCAGTGAGGGATCTTTTACAAAAATAGGTCTGCTAATAACGGGGCGCAATTAGTACCCGTGAGAAACCTTATAGATTGTTGGAAGACCTGACATCCAAAAACTACATAGATATCGTCAATCAGAAACTCAAGAACATTTTTAATATCTACATCAGAATACTTTTGTGTACAATCAGAATACTTTTTAATAAAATGATTTTGCAAATGAGCAATGACAAGGTAAGTAAATCTACGAGTTCCATTTTTATTGAAGAAGCAGCTGTTTAAGATGTAAAAAAAAAAAAACCTGGACTTTAATATTTTTGTATCCTATCCTATCGTTTATCATGTGAAGAATAACGTTGCGGGTACTATATTAGCAATTAAGTAAAAGTAGGAGATACTCATACATGTACAATTATTTTCCTTCTGACGATTTCATTTTTGATTGGTTGCAGCACGACAAAATGAAAACGATAAAAAAATATTTAATGTTGAAAGTACAATAACATATAATTGTAATTAATTATATTGGCAAAATTATGCATTTTTGAGAGGCCCGAAAATTCACTGAATCTATATGCTCCATTTAATATAATAGCACTGTCTTCTAGTTAATGGAAAAGAAAAGATGATTTAACAAAGAATATCATTACATTCAAAAACTTCTTTTTTATTATATGCTTAATGATGATTTTGGGTGTGTGTGGGGGAAATGAAATTGGACATCATGATAGTACTTCATCTATTTTCAAAAAGGACACCATTGGCTGCATGAAATCGTGCCCCGCATTCAGAATTCATGTCTGGACACCCCTCACAAAATGATAGACACCTTCCTAGAGTATATGCCAGATCTACAGGAATTGGAGAATCTTCCTTCGCCTCGAATAATGACTTCATGTGTCCCAGTTAAATATATTCCAAAGGAAAATAATGGGAAAATTATCCACCCCATTCGTAACCCGAAGGACATTGCAGAGTCTGCTTTTTATCATTTTACAACCGACCCAATAATTAAAGACTACTGGCTTCCAGATTGGCCAAATTTCTTTGACGATTTCTTACGCGGGGGTAAGTTGAAGTCATTGTTGTTTTCTGACAAGATCAAGTCGTTATCATTTGACCATTACCATCACAGTGGTGCAATTACTTGCGCTTTGTCCATAACCTTGTAGTTTCAATATGCTTTGAAAACAATGATACTACGAACGCATGAATAGATTACCTGAGAAATTATAAATGTCATATAATTCTTTGTTGAGATAGTAGTATTCATTTCATGTTTTATTTTAAACAGATATTTATTATGGAAGTTGGTTTGAACGAGAGAAAGAGTGGGAAGAGGCAGCACGACGAAATCCCCAAAAGATTTTGATTGTTTATTATGAAGATCTTAAGAAAGTATGTTCTACAAGTGACATTTTGTATTTATTTCCCTAGGCGTGCTGTTGAACTTCATGCTGTTTATTCTTCAAAAGATACTGGACCTATGTTTGTTTTAATGTTTACTGTAGAATGGTATGGAGACGATGCGACGAATATCCAATTTTCTTGGAACCTCGTCCGATCCTACATTTCTTCAGGCTGTTTATGATGAATGTACCTTTGAGAAAGTAAAAGAAAGAGAAAAGGATACAATAAGGAGCTTTATCTACCGAAAAGGTTGAAACTAAAATACTCTAAATTTAAAGTGAAATAAAAAAAAGCTATAAATCCAGTTGATAAATATGAAATGCATGTGAAGTAAAAGATACAACCTTTAATACATGTAGTACACATTCTGAAATATCGTGTTCATACTACAGGAGAGGTTGGTGATTGGAAATCGATGTTTACTGAGGAACAGAATAAGAAGTTTGATCAGGTCTTCAATGAAGAAATGAAGGACTCAAAATTAAAAATACAATGGGAGTAAATGGTTTTTAATAATTTTCGAAGGACTTTGTATATTTATCAATTTTTCCCGATATTCAACTTGCAAAGGATGCTTATGTTTCCCATATAACCAATTAATATTAACAATATATCAAATGAAATTATTTGGAAGCATAAATTGTAATTGTGTGTGGCATTTGTGCGTCACATGTACTCAGTAAAATAAAGAAAAACTGTATAAATAAGAAATATTGTTTAATTAATTCGAAGTTACCATATAAAGAGTTATGTTCTGCATTTTTTCTGATTATTTTACCAAAAACAAAACTACAACGCTAAGAAAGATCAAAACCAGTTCTGACATGATCACAAATACATGATACCGCTAACAAAGAAGACTTGAATAAAATATTTTATGTGTATGTACATTAAAGATTTATTAATGTTAAAATTCAACAGAATTTATTTTGAAAAAAGTCTAGAAAAAAGAATTGACTATCCAAAAAAATTATTTGTTAATCTTTTGTGTACTCTTTATCTTTTCAGATTAAATGTTCATGCAGCCTTTAAAGCACTTATGTATATTTGCTATTATATTCGCAAATGTTTAATAATATGATGCATCAGAATAAAAGTGTGCTTTTGAACACATTTATGCTTTCTTTAATTGATTTAACTGAGAGGACTAGTAGTATGTAGTTCCGCCTGGTTAATTAATAAGCTAGTCTCTACTGTTTGATCCTTGGCTAATATTTTTTAAGTTTTAGGATATCTCATTCATCCATCCACAGTCATTTTTTATGTGTCACTATTTGTCATTAGAATACAAAAACAGGTCTGCTTATAAAGTAGGTCAGTAAGTGATCATAGGGATTCCAACGGATTGTTTGAAGAACTGGTCTCCAAATACATCAAAGAAATTGTTAATGAGAAACTCCAACATCGTGTTAACTAAGCGTACTTATCTATACATGTAGAATCACAAAAAGAAATTAAAGTAATTTTGTAGATGATTTGTCAGTTAATAAGAAAATTTCTAAGCTATTTTTGTTGAAAAAAGAGTTGTTAATGATGTCAAAAGGACTAATCCTTAATTTGTAGAGAGGAAGGGTTGTATAAAATCTTGAAATACATATTGTGATGCCGTTGATTATGAAAAAAAAATATGATTTCGAATTCTCTAAAAGTAATGATTTTACATCTACACAGCAGTCTATATACGGTGTTTAGCACAGTGAAGCTCAAACGGCTATTCAATTGTAAAAAGCTCTTGAATGTTATTCAACGCTACACCCGGAAATGTAATACTATATGCTACCTCAAAGAGTTGAAAGGCGATATGTTATATAGTTTTCTTCACCCTGATAAGTAAAATTATCAAATTAGGACATCTAATGGTCTAATCTACTGATCATTCATGTACTGTAGGATAGCATGTCAAAAGTATTATTTTATCTAGTAAATGAATTATATATATATATATATATATATATATATATATATATATATATATATATATATATATATATATATATATATATATATATATATATATATATTAGGGATGTCAAATCGGTCAATTTTTGATAATCGGTTACTCGGACGTTTTTCCGATCGAGTACCCGGGTACTCGGTAAAGATGTAAATACAAGCGTGTTAATTTTCTTGAGCCCCGTTAAATTCCGTTTAACCCAAAAGCTGTTTTTTCACGTTTATTAATGTATATAAGCATCGATTCCAACGTAAATGCTTTTTGGTACTAAATGTATTTATCAAATAAACACAAAAGACACAATTATTACATCAAAAATTACAAATGGGGTACGGTTCTTGTTTAGGATCTACTTCATCAAAAGGAGGACAATCTGTTACGCATGTTTGTTATTATTAGACTAGCCAAAGAGAAGGAACGGACGTTGTCGGGATTGCTAGTCTAATATTCTGGTAAGTTTAGTGTATAAGGGGGAAACAATTTCATATGTTGATTGTTTCCCCCGTAGACACTAAACTTACTACACAAACTGACTTTCAACATTATTTTGAATCTTTAGTTATTTCTAAATATTTCTTCACTTTTGAAGTGGGTAGCGGCATTTCTATGCATGTCCAATTTCGCTGAGTATATTAACTAAATAATTTAAAAATGATTTAAAATTAATATACAATCCATGTCCACTGAAAACAATCAATGAAGCCATCCAAAAATTAATGGCCACAATAGGTGAGAACAGCTGGGTGACTGATCACTAATTACTGTATATACACAGCCACAGGCGATAATGGGTGTTTTACTGGGGTAGAAGGCTACACGCTATTATTATCGTATGCATATTTAAGTTAATTTTTGATAAGTTTTTGATAAAAATAAGTACTTTGAAATAAGAAAAAAATGCACATCCGAGTAACCGAGTACCATTTTTAGTATTCGATACTCGGACGTTCGATCGAGTACCCGGTTAACCGGGTACTCGTTGACATCAATATATATATATATATACAATATTGAAAAGAAATATCACAGTGTCCGGTAATTAATATGAAAATAAAAAAATAACAAGGCAACAATGTTAGTAAAACGTAAGCGCTTTCATTACTTCTTCAGACGTTTTACATTCCAAAACAATTCAAACATGTGACGTAACACATCTTTCAGAATTATATTATCATAACAATCAATTGTTTTGGAATGTGAAACGTCTGAAGAAGTAATGAAAGCGCTTACGTTTTACTAACATTGTTGCCTTGTTATTTTTTTATTTTCATATATATATATATATATATATATATATATATATATATATATATATATATATATATATATATATATATATATATATATATATATATATATATATATATATATGGACCGCTCTCTGGGAAGAGGGGTCTTAATGACAAAATTTTCGAAATTGACTTTTTCAAATATTTCAAATCTACAACAAATTTAGGACACACAGTCAAAATTTGAGCATTTAATTTGCTATACTTTTTAAGCTATGCGTATTTTAACACAACATGTCGTAATGAAAAGATAGCGTCATTGTCGTTATTCAATAACGTCATCTTTGTTTAAAAAAATGACGTCTTAAAAACACAGACTTTCAATAACGTTAACTTTGTTAAAAAAAAATGACGCCTAAGAAACAGAGACTAAGATTAATTTGATGATAAAATAGAATAACCTAATTTTTTCCTTACATTTTGAATAAAAATATCACGAAGCACATTTATTAAATTATAAATTGTGTGTATCTGTACATGTTGCACAGCGAATGACATTATGTTCATGTATATCAAATTAATTTCATAAAGGTAGACAACAAATCTTTCTTTCAATAAATGTTGAAAACGACTAATAAAATAACTATGATTACAAAGAAATAGGAAACTAAATACAAAACAAAGCTAAGTATCATTACATGTACGTTATTCAAGCGGTTAACAGGCCCGATGGGAAAATGCATGCGAGCGTCTGCGATAAAATATCTGGTCTATTCTGGTTACAATTTCTCGTCTTTTAAAATGCTGATCTTTACTTCTGCTATGAATGAAATTTATTCTTCTACGGACATAATACCAGGCTCTGTACTTTGAAATCAGTGGTAATTTTGTATTTCTCGTAGAGGCTTAGAAAAATCTCCCATTCCAGCAACTGTCATGCAGGGTACTCGGGAGCTAAGATTGCGACTGAAAACTGGTCCACAACTGTTTCTGGCCCATGAGTATTTGTACCTTCACACACTATAGTCTGATAGTTTCATGTTAAGAAATTTAAAAAAAAAAAAGGGGGGGGATATCGTCTATTCGGAAACCAAAGATCTGGATTTTGCAGAGTCTTGATTATAGGGAGGCCCCATTTGGAGAGCATAGCGAGGTATAACTCGATGGAAGCGGAAAATTAGTTTTTGTGATGTCACTGTACAATACTTGTGACCGTGTCCGAGAGAAGTTTTAAGCGTTGAAACTGCCAAGCTTCTGTAAATAAACCAAGCTAACACGCATAAATTTAACATGCTATATATAATTTTGAATATGTTATTTTAAAAGTGTAACGAAATAAGATTAAAGTAGACTTAACATGTTGTACACAGGCTGTAGGAGGTAATTTTAGTTGAAAGGGGAGGGGGGATCAGCTTAACAGAAAAAAGTTAACAAACTAAACCAGAAAAAGTCACATTACTTTTGAGGTGCACATCTGTAACTTATCTTTCTATTCTTTTGTAAAGTATTTACTGGTAAAGTTTTTAGGGGTAAAACTTTTAATAAACTTTGTTTTCTATTGTGAAGTACCCTGGTATATAATGGTAAATTATTGCACCCTCCCCTTCTCCGGTTGAGTTACTTTTCGGTATTTGCTTTATTTAAATCAAATCAACCATCTTTGAGACACTTACAATTTTTTGTGTGAATATCTTTGCTTTTGAATTCTTGATAAAAGTACAGAATAATAAGAATGACAAATTTGACGGAGAATGTTTTTAAAAATATAGGATTGCCTGTGATATATCAGTATCCTACTCTCTCTATCCCTCTTTTGGCTTTACACCATTATGTATCGGAATCAAGCCAGGATCCAAGATTTTTTTTTTCCAGAGGGAGGGGGGGGGGGGATTCCACACTAGTAAAAAAAAATCATAACCATAGTTTTTTTGGGTTTTTTTTTCTTTTTGGTTGACTAGCAAAAAGAAGCAAACAAAAACGTACACCCCTTTCAAACGTGAAAAACTTATTTCGTAAAGGTGGTGGATCAGGGGTGGGGATGTAGAGGTAGAACCGCTTTCCTTCACTTCTTAAACTTCAAAAGTATTATACATGAATAAATATCGGAAAACAAAATGAATTTCGATCCGCCAACTAACAAAATGCTGCATAGAACAGGTTGATGTATGTTGCGTGAACGCACAAAGATATTAAAAAATAATCAATTGCAAACTTATTTAATATTGTCAATTTTCATGTATATGCAAACTTTCAAAGAACAAACATTATACTTACTAATAATTCATCGTCCATTCTTCTGTCTGTGGTTATCCCTTCCATGCCTTCACTCGCTATACTTTGAGGTCTGGCTTTAGTGACGTCATGTAAATAAAGATGGCTTTTGTGATGTTTGGTGGATCATAATACTTTACATTCACAGAGGCGGGTTTACGTATAAATAAGAATTTATGACACATTATTTGTTTCAGCGTGGGGTTTTAATTATTCATTTTACTAGGATATTAAAACTAGCGAAAATAACTGAACAAAAGTTTGTTGAAGATATTTGTATATTGTGTACATTCAACAGCTGTTCAACTTTGTCAGCGAAATGCATACGTATGTAGGATTCACAAAGGTATAACAGTAAATACAAAGTAATATATTAGAATACCCCTCAGTGGTAACTTGAGAAAATATTTTTAAAATGGCAAAGAAACGTATTTTACACACGATACGACGATCATAATACACATCCATTTATACTTTCACTCTGAAAATAAAACTGAACAAAGGAAAGTGAAAAGGGAGAAAAAAGGAACATGTGCGTTTTAGACGCGAAATTTTGACGTCACAATAAACACGTTTTTCTCAACGTCAATGCTTATGTCATTAAGCCCGGTTTTGTCAGAGAGCGGTCCATATATATATATATATATATATATATATATATATATATATATATATATATATATATATATATATATATATATATTACTCCTAAGATACAAGGACACTTAAAAGATGAAATGTTTGATTGTTATGATAATATAATTCTGAAAGATGTGTTACGGCTTACAGCTGTCTATGTTTAGCGGCGTAACATTGTGGGGCTCCTTAATCTGAATGTTGAATGAAAGACAACAAGATATAAATTGTTTTTATTATTTTATTAGATTTTATTCAAATAAATATACACGAAACTCTTATTTGACTCTGCAGTCTGCACCTGAAATAAAAATAAACCAATCATATTTTCCACTAAAAATGTTAATTCTTAAACCACCCTTAAACAAACCCTTTAGTAAACACAAATAGACCTAATACCTTTAGGCCTAAGTTAATAGATTGAACTAGTGATTTCTTCATCAGCAAGTATAAGAATAAAATATCAGAGGTTATAGCAAACAACTATTTGTATAGGGACAAAAAGTTATGCTAATTTCTCAGTAAAATTCAATACAATGCACCATGCCTTTGTTAATAATGTCAGGAGTTATAATATCAATTTAAGGTCACTTCTTGTGCCTGAGTAAATAGTAACCAACAATAGTGAGTTCAGAACACTACTTCTGTCTGAGAGAAACTTGTAAAATGCAGAAACAATAATATAGCAATCAAAAGTTGCTAACAAATTTAGTATTAGATTAGGTTAATGATAATTACCCATCTAAATTCTTCAGAACTCTGCTCTGCAAGCGTCATTGTTCAGGTTAATAGTCTGAGGTAGAACCTCTCTGTGATTGAGACTGCAGACGTCTGTCTGTCAGAGCCCGCGGAGCTCGTATTTATACCAGTTAGACACTGTATGACGTCCAATGCATGACGATTTGGCGCCATAACTTCAAATCACTGGAACACTTCGGGTGCAGTTAGTTTACTATACTCATCCGAGGTGTTCCGAACGTACTTTACAGCTTTTACCGCTTAATATGAAAACTGAAGTGTAATTGTAAGGTTTTACCCAAATTTTCAGAGACTGGTCTCATTATTTATCCAAATTACCAGAGGTAAGCATATTCAGCTGTATAATAATGTAGTTATTGAACCATTAATGGTGTATTTACATTGTCTGTTGAATTTCCCTAGTCACATGGAGGAAATTCGGAATGAGGTGTACACTATACGACATTTTCTTATCAAGATCCTGTCTTTAATTAATAATAACAATTACTAAATGAAAATAATTCATCAGTATATATTATTCATCCAATCATTCATCCACTCATTATTTTAATGACTCATTCCGCAAGAAATAAAGTGTCATTTGTTTACTTGTTCATAACCATAGTGGAGAATGCCGAATTCGTAACAGTACATTGTCCAAAACCATGTAGATTTTCAATATGCTAACAAAATCCTAGATCCTTAAAATGTATCAATAGATTATCCGAGACATTAAGAATGTCTTATGCATTCTTTGTTGATATTTCATCTATTTTTAGACTGTTACTATGGAAGTTGGTTTGAAAGAGAGAAAGAGTGGGAAAAGGCAGCACGACAAAATCCAGAAAAGATTTTGATTGTCTATTATGAAGATCTTATGTGCAAAATACGTATACATCTAGGTGTCCGGGACAAGATCTGTGCACAGTTTGTCGCTTAACGCCAATAGGATTGAGATAAGTGAGCACACAGCACTCAAATTGACTAAATAAAAAAAGGCGAATAGGAGAGCTTTATTTTGATGTCATCTGAGGTGTCGGAAAAGAGTATTAAACCGAACCCAACACTCAAAACCGCCTGAAAATGGATGCATAAATGACTTTTTGGAGTTTGTTTTAAGTTTTGTTAGAAAAATGAATGTTTTTACTGTGACGTCATAGTGGTCTCTTGGATAAGCGGAATGAATCGTTACTAAGAGTGACGGGGTGGGATTCTTAAAATGGTGATATCTCGGTCATATTTGGTGCAATTTGGCACTTGAAACACTCATTTGATTCGAAATTTTACGCTCTTTCAGATGGTGTCTTTTATTGTCTTCTGCAGTGTGAGCAATATTGTGTACCTAGGCATATGCCTGTGCAGAGCACATTGGTGAGACCTATGTGGGGCATGTGTAGAGAAATGTCACTGCAAACAGGCTAGAGCACTGACCTTCAAAACTTGGTAAGCAATATTAAGAAAGTATGTTCAACAAAGTGACTTTTTGCGTTAACATCCCAAGGCATTCTGTTGTAATTAATGCCACTTTTTCTTTAATTAAAAGATACTGGACCTATGTTGTTTTAATGTTTAATTTAGAATGCTATGGAGACGATGCGACAAATATCCAATTTTCTTGGAACCTCGTCTGATCCTAAATTTCTTCTGTCTGTTTATGATGAATATACCTTTGCCAAAGTGAAAGAAAGAGAAAAGGATACAATGTGGACGTTTATCTATAGAAAAGGTTAAAACTATTGTGCTCTAATTCGTAAATGAATTTCAGATATGAATCCAAATGATATATATACCCATCTAAAGAAACATATACATTTTTTATATTACACATTCTGTATTTTTCTTTTCATACTACAGGAGAGGTTGGTGATTGGAAATCGATGTTAACTGAGGAACAGAATAAGAAGTTTGATCAGGTCTTCAATGAAAAAATGAAGGGTTCAAAATTAAAAATTCAATAGAATTAAATGGATATTGACAATTTTCATAAGATTTTATACAGTTATTAATTTTGTTTCGTATATTACACTAAAATGTAGTAATATTTATTTTTTCCCCAATAAACTTTATAAATAAAATACGATATGAAATTATAAATCTGAGTTGTGTGTAACATTTTTGCAACAAACGAGTGCCTCAATGTGTTGGAACTATGGAACTAATCATGTTATGCTTCTAGAATTTCAGTCTTTTTTAGGCAGCATTTTTTTAAAGAAGGTACAGTTTTGGCTTTATTGTGCCCTAAAAATTTAATGTTTTCAAAAACTTATGGAATTGGCTTAAATATGAGGTGAGTATATGAATGTGATAAATCATGAAAGAATACGGCATGAAGGATGACCATTCTGGAAATATGACGTCATTAATTTGGTACATTTCTAAGTTTTTAACAGAAAAAGCCTCAAAATGACTCATTTCCTGGGTTATTTTCCTTAAGAAAATAGTGTCCACAGCCGTCGCCCATTGCAATTTTTGGATATGTTGTGTAAAATCCTTTGAAAAATCATATTTCTGGAAATCTTTGTGGGCGATGCATGTGCTCTATATTATCTGAGAGAAAAATTCACTGAAAATTGATGTCTTCTGCAACTTTTAAAGAAAATACGGGAATATGCACAAGTGTATGACGTCATAATTAGCCTTTAAGAAGTCATATGAGAAAAACGATTTTTATATTTTTACTGCATGGAATTTCAACAACTCAGAAAGCATGAGTTTTAATTTTTTACATCACTTTCATATTTTTGAAAAATACTGGGCAAGATTTGTATTGAAACTGTACCTTGTTCTTTATGTTTAAATTTTTATTTCACATATAAATGTAAATATAAAGATACGCTATCTAGTTTGTTGGGTATACCTGGGACATGAAAGACAGTTGGAAACGTGGGATAATTTATGCATAGGGGGCTTCCCTCTTTATGCAAATTATCCCGCATTTCCAACTGTGGTAAATGCCCTTGCATACCTAGCAAACTACATTTTTGTAGACAGTAATTTGGAGAAATTTGGAAAATTATGACCTTTAATTGATCCCTGCCTCCCTTCGCCCTCATCAATAGGAGTAATGTAATACTGAAAATATTGAAGTGAATCTGGAAACTATTTCGTACCATATATGAATCAATGACTTATTTTTTTCACATTTAGTACAGAAATCGATGAGGTTTTTGCTTAATTCAGGCCATCATCTAAATGCATAGTTTCATCGAAAAACTGAATAAATGAGGTTATCAAACCATTTTATGCAATATATGAATGTCTTAGCTTTCTCTGATTAAGTATTAAGAACCATTCTCTGTAATTACTTTAATTTTATATAGGAGCTGTGACACGCATAGCCTTAGAATTTCGAGAACTCTCCATGATTAAAGTCTGAAACTCAAATCAGGCAAACAATGGTTGTTACATGTTATTGTTTCCATGGAAACGTACCCCAAGGTTTGAAAAATGGCATTTTGCAATATATTCAGAGTTCCTTAATTACCGTTTGCAGCAATGCAAACAAGTGGCAAAAACGGGGAAAAAAATGAAATATGTGAATAAAAATAAATGCAATTCTTTTATACTTGAATCTTCAATAATCAAGATGATCATAATAAAATCAGGTCAGCATGTCAAAATGATAATTATATTTAGTTAATATACATTGCATTTTATTTGCACATCAAAATTACACTTCATATTCTCTTATTTCATGATAAACATTGTATGTAATAATTAACTTGTTTTGTACATCAGTTTTATTTAAAAAACACAATAAATTGATTAAGAACTCACTTTCAGTGTATAAACCTCACTCTTCTTTCAATTTCATTTCGCTCTTTGTCAGTTTTCATTATATATTCACGCTCGCTCCTTCAGCGTATTGCAATCGCTCTCCGTTCATTGCTCCATCCTTTCAAAAATTCCCTTCCGCATTCGCTCAGTAATCACTTTCCTTCTGTGGAGTAGTTAAACGCTATTTACAATGTACAAGAAATCGGACATACAAAAGGAGTATAGCCATTCTTATATTCATTGATATCGCAGAAGGTTGGTATTTTGTTGTATTGATTGATTGATTGTATGTTGTTTAACGTCCTTCTCGAGAATTTTTCACTCATACATGTATGGAGACGCCACCACTTGCCGGTGGAGAGCTGCAGATTTTGTCCTATGCTCGGCACTTACGGCCATTGAGCAGTGAGGGGTCTTTTTCGTGCCAGCACCTACTGCGACACGGGACCTCGGTTTATACGATCTCATCCGAAGGACCGGTCTCCACGTCCCGCAGTGGGATTCGAACCCGCAACGTAAGGATCAACTCCTTACTTCGCAACTCTAGAGCAGACGCTCTAACCACTGCGCCACGCGGACGACTTGTTGTATTGAAGTGACTTGTTTAGAAAACGTAAAGATCAAAGTTTACCTTGGTTTTTGAATAAATGATTATATGTATTTTATTATAAAAGCACTTTAAAAATATATATATTATGATTACCCAATTAATATAAAATCCTAAAAAAAAAAAATGTGTTTTCAGTACTAATGATATTTAGGCAGCTTCAGAGATACAAAGAAAAGGTGAATGACTACAGATTTGTAAATGAAAAGATTAATAAAATATAAGGCATTTATAGTATAAAATCATTTATGTCAGGCCATAACTAATTATATGTAATATGTAGAGCCAGTCCATGTAATGGCAAAAAAGTCAAAAGGGTATGAAACCTATGTGCTCGAATCACTGATAAAGACTCAGCTTTCTGACTAATGGAAAGAAATAGTATCCTCTGATTAGTGAGAGATATATCAAAAAACCACCCTTTTAAACATTTTATTTTATATTTTTATGATCATTATTTTTTTGGAATAAATTTGCAGTGAATTAAATTTCAAAACGAAACCAACCATACCCCGCCTTCATTATTCATGTATGGATAACCCTCACAAACTGTTAAACACCTTTCTACACGTTTTATCAGATATTGAGGAATTGTTGACCGTTCCTTCGCTTCGAATATACATGACTTCCCATGTTCCAGTACTAAATCAAAAGAAACAAAGGAAAGATTCATCTTTCCACCATAGCACAGTCAAATCGTTGTCATTTCAATAAGATGATCTTGTACTTCAACAACATTTTTGTTTGGACAGAAAACCTGTTACGTATATTAAATATATTAATAGTTGATTAGGATAATGTATTTTTCATGATTGGTCCCAGTAGCTTGTTATGCAGGTATTCATTTTGTCAGTAGAACTTGTACATAGATTTTTTTCAAAAGTCATACAAAAACTTTGATATTTACAATTTAGAAACGGATAATCAAAATAGAGAAGTCATTTACATTTCTTGTTGATTTTTTTTAAACATTCTAAACAGAGTGTTTTACTGAAATTGTTTGAACGAGACACAGAAAGATTTGGTAGAAGCAGCAAAAAGCAGCGAGACAAATTGATTGTCTCTTATGTAAATCTGAAAAAAGTAATGTTCAGCGATATATTATCTGTTTTGGTACAGTATCCTTAGGTAAACCAAGTTGTTAGTAGTAAATATTATATTTCCTTTAAAAGATACAGAAACTACACATTTATTTTTTTTATGGCAAAATTAAGAAAGGCTTGGAGACTATGCAATGCATATCAAATTTTTAACCTCGCCCGATCTTACATTTCTTCAAGCTGTTTATGATGACACAGTAAAAGAAAGAGATAACGAAATTATCTACATGTACAAGAGTCATTGAAAAATCTTAACTGTCTTATTTAAGGTTGTATTATAACCATATTTAGTTGACATATTATAACAATAAATTCAAACGATTTGAAAAATAAATTGTATATATCATGACATTCATCAAAATTATCTAAAATTTAAAACTGCGAAAATGGGGTCAAGGAGCCCGATCAAAATTTAGTAATCCAGTAACAAGTTTCGCTTTGCAAAGTGTCTATAAGCATATCTCTGATAATTGAATTGCTCTTAAATGAAATAAAATTGAAACGTTCAAATTTTCTATTGCTATATTTGTCAAATATTACACTGTAATGTAAAATATTGCTTTATTTAAAAATCAATTTCTAAAGACATCTAAACCTCATTGAAGAGAGAGAGAGAGGTACAAAGCAATGAGTGGTAATTAAATTTTGTTTTGCACTTAGGAAACCTCTTAAACAATCTGAAAATGGTGAAGGAATATATATATATATATATATATATATATATATATATATATATATATATATATATATATATATATATATATATATATATATATATATATATATATATATATATATATATATATATATATATATATATATATAATAAAACAGCGTAAACTGACCCAAACCAAGTTATACTCGAATAATTTGGACCAGAATTAGAGTCATTCCTTATTATTTAATTTTAAAATCATTAAATAACCATGGGTGTAAAATTTCGTTGCTTTTCATTAGTTCAAATTTGCCGCTCAATAATACAGACGTAGTAACGGAATTAACGGAAGTGATGAGAAGCGAGGGGAGGTAAAAACTGATACATAGGCCTAGCAGTCTTGTTGTTTGTTTACATGTGGTAAGATCGAATTATTGTTTGAAGCTAAAGGTACATGTACATTTATTAAATCTGGAAATTTCCATGAATCCCGAGGACTGGAAATGAGAGGATTATATGGATACAGATGATTCAGATGGTTGTCAGGGGGGGGGGCACATACCAAACCAGGTTATACAGAAATAATTTGTGTTCCTTTTTGGATATTAACCAATCAGAAACTAGAATACAAACAAAATTATTAGGGATGTCAACAAGTACCCGGTTAACCGGGTACTCGATCGAACGTCCGAGTATCGAATACTAAAAATGGGACTTGGTTACAAGGATGTGTATTTTTTCTTATTTCAAAGTACATATTTTTATCAAAAACCTGTCAAAAAATAACTTAAATATGCACACGGTAATTAGCGTGTCGTCATCTACACCTGTAAAACACCCGTTATCGCCTGTGGCTGTGTATATACAGTAATTAGTGACCAATAATTTGGTACACAACTGTTCTCACCTATTGTGGCGCTTAATTAATTTTTGGATGGCTTCAATAATTGTTTTCAGTGAACATCGTTTAAGTATGGTCTATTATCCTCAAATCATTTTTAAATTATTCAGTTAATATACTACAGCGAAATCGGACATGCATAACCCACTTCAAAAGTGAAGAAATAACTAAAGATTAAAAATAAATTTGGAAAGTCAGTTTGCCTAGTAAGTTAAGCGTATATGGGAAGGGGGGAGGGGAGGGGACAAACAACAAATGAAATAATATTAGACTAGCGATCCCAGCAACGTCCGTTCCTTCTCTTTCGCTAGTCTAATAATCACAATGCAAACCTGCGCAACAGATTGTCCAAGCTCCTTCTGTGTTGATGAAATAGATCCTAAACAAGAACTGTAAACCATTTGTAATTTTAATGTATTAATTGTGTCTTTTGTGTTTATTTGATAAATAACGAAAGGGGTGTACAAGGCGAGGACGGTCCCCCGCTCTGGGACAATATATTTCTCATTTATCAAAGTTCACAGAAAAGTTTTATTTTTCTAAAATAATGTTTCAATAATGTCATCTTCAACACATTTAATTAAATTATTTTATTGAATGACTTTTTGATTGATTATAATTTGTTTTTTAAGTTGACAGGAAAGCACATTTAGTGGAAAATGGGTTTATTAGAGACATAAAAAATGATTTTTGAATATGAATGGGTCAAGTTTCTATTTATAAACTTGACAAAAACAGCTTTGGGGTTAAGCAGAGCTTAACGAGGCTCACGAAAATTAACACACACTTGTATTTACATATTTACCGAGTACCCGGGTACTCGATCGGAAAAACGTCCGAGTAACCGATTATCAAAAATTGACCGTTTTGACATCCCTAAAAATTATATATATATATATATATATATATATATATATATATATATATATATATATATATATATATATATATATATATATATACATGATATGATATGATATGTACGGCAGGCTTTTGACATCTCAATTTTCTTGTTTAACTCTACAATGCCTGGACATATAAATGAAGAGCTTCAAGTTGTATCTGCTTGACTTTCTTGCGCTTGAACTGAAAAGTAAATTGAATATGAAAGTCATTGGTTTATTAAAGTATCAGCCAACGTTTATAATATCTAACAAGAATTTCAAGAAATGAGTCTTCAATGCAGTGTAGTGTGATTCAAGATAGACAAACGTAGAGGCAAGCAGGTAAATTAAATATGTCACCATGCTAATTTTCTAGAAGAAGCAACAAAAAAGGAAAGTAAAGTCTACTCTGATCAAGAATAGTATGAAATGATGAATACTTTTGTGACAAAATGAAGTAGAAAACCCTAAATAAAATAAATACTTTAAATAAATTGCTTTTAAGTAAAGATTTGAACTTAAAAGTATGAACGTTTTGTACACATTAAGACTTTAAATAGTTAAATCCTTTTTGCTGAAGATTTCTGATATTAGTAAAACATGGAGTCTGAGGTTGGCTGCTTCATTTTTTGTAACGTATTGGTGGTTGTGTAACCAAGTTTATAATACTCAATTTTACATGTACAAATCATCTGACTCTCAAGAGTAAAAATATTTAATGTTATGTTGAAAATTCAAAGTATATGTATAGTTTTCCTTTTTTCCCTACAACTCTGTATATATTACGGGCAATACTTGAAGAACGTAAGATTTCTATGTTATTACAGTTGTTTTTCGAAAGAAGAGATCCCTCTCGATGAAGATATCGACAAGGCTTTTATTCAATTACTCTTTTCTTCACACAGCTTCATTCTTTGGCTACATTTGTAAATAAGATAGAAAAAAATCTTTAAAGACATTCTTAGTATTAACAGGACAATGTTTTTGCCTCGTCTAAAAATTTTAAATCCCAGTAACAAACTGTGCATGTATCAATACACATGTTATTTATTTAGCAAATATTTCAAATATATAACGGAATCAATTAACAATCAATTTGGCATGTTTACACAAATAAAAAAGAATATTAAAGTACAGCTGTAACTGATTCATGCTAAAAAATATAAATTTCTTCCATGGTTTCTTTCACTGCCCAATAATTCCAATTAAATTTTATTTATAGATTTCTTGTGTTTTGATTGGACAAGAGCAAATTCAAGAAAAAGTTTACACATCAATAAATCTCTCAACCAGACCACAACTACTTTCTTGTCCTACATGTAGCTTTTATTGTGAAAAAAAAAATAAAACAAATCATTACTTTTAGTCCGTTTCAGCTAAACGCTCAAAGAAACTTTAAATTAAATAAAAACAATACTGACGACATACAGGACTGACAGACGGGAATATTATGTTTATGTCACTGTCAGATCACGAGTTAAATCTCTCATAATATATTATCGTCGTTCCTAATGCAAAGCAAATCAGCTCAGTTCTCGGTAGCTGTTAGGAAAAAGAAACGTACCTCAGAATCTTTCCTTATCAGCATCAAATTCATATTTCTACATCCTATTTTCTGTCCCGTCTTTCAACAAACCAGAGCAAATCAAGGGTGTCGTCAGTATGCTTCTTTCATTTAAGAGCGTCTGTCGTTAATGTCAACATGGTCAAGGACGAATTCTTCTAAAGTCCACCTGTATATACGATATTCGTTGACTTAAACAATATTCAAAGAGTTTTTATAAGTTTGTTTTATTGAATGTTTTGATAATTTAAGTTAAACTTTATCGATGTCCATCTCAATTACGTTTTATTTCCACATCGCGACATAAAGTATTCCTACGCTATATACAGAAATAACGGATTGTATGGAGGCTTCAAAGATAAATAATTTTAAACTTCGTAATTGGAATTATAAGAATTAAACGTTCTTTTTGAAAAATGTATCGATGTGTAAACTCTTGACATTATACTCACAAACTTAACTTTTATGTTAAGTTTGTGAGTAAAATGTCAAGAGTTTACACATCGATACATTTTTCAAAAAGAACGTTTAATCCTATAATATGCAAAGTTTCATGTAGCAAAGTAGTGCTATTGTTAACAAATTTTAGAGAGTGGTCGCTCTCTCTCTCTCTAGTGGCAGAGATTCACAGAGTGAACGAGTTTCATTATATTCATCCTATTTAGTGATGTAACGGTTTAAAATTTAAAGGTAAACATTTCACATAAAAATTTATACGTCAGTATTTTACATTCGATTGCTTTTTCATTATTGATCTATTTATCAATTTATTATTTATCATTTAGCAATTCAGGGGCAATATGAAAACCATCTATCCTTCTGTGTTCAATAATTCAGAAGTGAAAAAAGAATAAGATATACTACAAGATCAGTATGTACTGGTCCCAGTTTACCAAGCATGTAACAACATTGTCTTTGTTTGTAAGGTTTATTATTTTAATTGTAATATAGAAGAAATGGGATTTAATTCTACAAATGGCAATGCAACTTACACCCATAGCTCCCTTTCTAAGGAAGAAAATCTTGAAAATCATATGTCAGTTCAAATATTTTTAATATTCCCAACAACCAAATGAATTTGAATTATCATATTTAAATTGGATTCCAAAACTTCATAAAAATCCTTACAAAGATACATAGCGGATTCCAGTAAGCGTTCTTCCAAGCTTCATTCTTTGCTCCTCACTATAACATTAAAATCAATTAAGGAGAAACTTCAGGAGTACTGTTAACAATATATTCGGGAAGTGTTGCAAATTAGATGTAGATACTTAAAAATTCCAAGAAAAATTTGGAAAATTTGAAATCACAATATTTTACCAAAATCAATAACATAAAAACTTACGACTTTTCACCTCTGCATACAACCATTCCCCACGATAAATTAAAGCCCAGGCCTTTTATGACATCATTGGCAGCTGCTTTTTCAATAAAAATGGAACTCGTAAATTTACTTACCTTGTCATTGGTCATTTGCAAAATTATTTTTTTAAAAAAGCATTCTGCTTATACAAGTACTCTGAAGTTAAAAAGATGCTTGAGTTTCTGATTGACAATATCTATGAGGTTTTAGGAGACCAGGTCTTCCAACAATCTGTTGGAATTCCCATGGGTACCAATTGCACCCGTTGTTAGCAGACCTATTTTGTATTTATATAAAGCATATTCAAAATCTTATACATGAGAAAAATCTCTTGCTGTGGCATTCGACTCGACATTTTAGATGAATCGACGACGTATTATCAATTAACAATAGTTATTTCCATTCATATCGACACAATATATATATCGACACGATATATCCAAGTGTGCTTGAAATAAAAGATACCACAGAGTCTGACACATCTCTTTCATACTTGGATATTTTACTAGACAAAGTCGTTAATGGTAATCTAACAACCAAGCTTTATGATAAACGTGATGACTTTAACTTTTCAATCGTTAACTTCCCTTACTTATACATCAATGTACCCTTATCACTTGCATATGGGGTGTGTAACTCTCGCAAAAGCATGCTCTTCGATTCGTGTGAACAATTTCTAGAACGATGTAAGTTATTGACAAACAAGTTGATGAAACAAAAATATCAACAGTCTCGTTTAAAATCATCATTTCGTAAGTTCTATGGTCGATACAATGACCTAGTCAGCAAATGCAATCTATCATTAAGTCATATGCTGACTGACGTTTTTCATACTAATTGGTAGGCCAATATTTACACACTGAATTGTCGACAGATTTTTCCGTTATTTACCGATCATGACAAGATGCATCCGGCGGGTTTGACCGGTCGGAAGGGGATGCTCATTCCTCCATGGCACCTTATCCCACCTCTGTGTTTGGAGGTCCGTGTTCGCTGTGCTCCCGATTTGTATTGTTTTAATCGACTTTGAGCTTGAATGCTGTTTGTAATCTCCATATTTCACTAGTTTAAAATGTTATTCAACACGAAAGGTATACTGTACACATACTTTTCCCCCACGGAGACATAGTTCCGTGGAATCGAAAAATTCGAATTCTCTTCAATCCGCGGGTATAAAATTACGAAGATTTCTTGGATTGCAATTTTATGTTCAAATGCACTTTAAGTGTGACGTGACAAAGTTCCGCAGAAAATTTGTGACATAGCATAAATTATTTCCAGTTGGGAAAAAGCGTGTCTGCAATATTACATAATGCATTTTTGACCTAAATCATAATGCAGAATGGTAAAGTGCTATTGTTAAAAATACTTGAAACTGCCTTAAACTTCGCTATTTAAGCAAGTTTTGAGGGGTGAGAGCAGAGTGGGTCAATTTAACTTCAGTTTGATATGTTACTTTGAGGAGACAGTTTATGATTTTATGATGACGACAAAGGAAAAGTTAAGTGTAGACGGACTGCTAGTTCCAGCATTTTGCCACTTCAAACCTTAACAGACGCCCGGAAACGAATTGCAGGTATTGAAAATTTACCCATTAGGAAAGATGACGTTTTTGGTATTTGCTATCCAAAATCAGGTACTTTTTTTCGTATGGTATCTATTCTCTTGTTTCTAGAACGGTAGATAAATATTTCAAATAGCTCTTATCTTTTCTTATCTGTGGAAAATGAAAGACAATGTTATTTTTATATAATAATTCTGAAACATATATAAGATAAAGAAAATTCATAATTATTACGATCTAAGTATTCTAAATTGTGAAAGTTTAAAATTTAGCGAAATTATTATTTTCTGGATTTAGGTAAATGCATAAATATTTTTGTTAACTTAAAATGCGTTTTTATTTGAATAAAAACACATTTTCTTATTAGTAATGTACATGTATTTAGTTGTTACACATCTGTCGTTTGCATGAAAGAGTATCTACCAACTGGATTAACACTTCTTTATGTGGCCAAATTTGAACCTTGCAATGAAAGAAATAACTGTATTTCGACATTGCATTTGCAATTCAATGAAATATACCCACGGATCTCTACCTTTCTAATCCATGCGTAAAGCACATTCGATAAGTCGACTATTAAAAAATTACATAACATAGGATAATGGAAGTTATATAGAATATAAAAGAAAGCTTCAACTAGTACATTCAAATGAACTTTACAAACTAAGTTTTATCAGCATTTCAGCAAACGTAGGAGATCTCAATTCAATCGGAGGATTTCATTTGTGATGAGCGCTGCAGTTACTGTGAAATCGTTCATTGCTTTCCTTCAAACACAAATTACATATGACTATATGTCATTTTTTATGCTTGATAACAACAGTTGATATTTTGTGTCATAGAAATCAAAACGTGCACTGAATCTTAGTTTAATTTCTCAATATTTTTTGTTAAAAATATTATTAATGATAATTAGATTGAGTAATTATTCAGCAGTAGATTATGTCTAAGTATGGATCATAAGGAGTATTTGTGATTGATGTAACAGTGTAAAACTGTTTACTTCCTGATCATTGATAGTCTATCCTCTTTCAGCCATCTTTTTGTCTACTCAGGAACGCTAGAAAATTATACGTTTTCGGATTTGTTCTATTTGTCTTTATACAGAAATTGTTCCCCAGTTGGAAAAAAACATGCACTTGGATTTTTTTGAAAATTATATGTATTATAACAATTGCACCATTTGAAATATACATAGAAAACTTATGTAAACAAATGAAAAGAAAGAAAAATAAAGAATTTATTTGATGTCAAAATTACAAAGATATGTAATTGTATTTAATGATAATGGCAAACGTATGCGTTTTTGAGAGGTTCAAAGATGCATTGAGTCTACATGCTCCAATTAAATGTATTAGCTATGTCTCCTTCTGAATCCTCTGGATGATTTAACAAGGAATATCCTTAAAAATATAGAATTTTTAATTTTCATTATATCTTTTATATCAATTTTTTTTGGGGTGCATCCAATGAAATTTGACATCATGAGAGAAGGGTTAATTCACCATGCATCGGACACCCTCGTACTTGAACAAGTTCTAGCGATATTGCTATTACCGAATATTATCAAAATGAATCTAAACATGTAACCTGTGATCCAGATATGAATTTGTGACACTATTTAATGCTATTTATTAAGAAAAAATCATTAAAAATGAATTTTTATGGAAGGAGCCTCATTTCACCATGAATCGGACAATATTCACCATGCAGCGGACAAACAGTCTTTTGATCCATACAAATGTCATATTTTTATCTCATTGACCCTTAAAACACTTGAGCTTTTAAATAAGAGGCATGAAAATATTTTTAATATTTATCTCTGAAATACTTTCTAGCTTAATTTGATTGCTTCAATCGATCCACAAGGATGGAGAGATTTGAAATGCATCACATCGCATAAAAATGCTTTGCAAAGCTGGGTACTATGGCAACTTCACCAATTTCACCAAAGACGGACTCGTTTCCTTGAGGTATAATGAAAGAAAGACAACTTTAAATTTGAAAAATCGTAAAATTCTGGTTATTTCCTTTTTATGATGATGTTAAATATGACGTCACTTCAATGTCGTTATCGTGGTATTTTTATCACAACATGATAGTAAATATCGGCATCATTAAAAAGTTTAAATTTTAGGCTTTAAGACAGAAACAAATCAAAACACAGAAACATTCAGAGTTGATCCAAGATTATTGCTTAAATATGTCCGAAGCAAGGTATATGTCCTATGCATGGTGAACTCATTTTACTTCATTTAATTTCAAAAAGGAAACCATTGGCTGAATGAAATCGTTCCCCGCCTTTAGATTCATGTCTGGACACCCCTCACAAAATGACCGACACCTTCTTAGAGTTTATACCAAATCTACAGGAATTGGAGACTGTTCCTTCGCCTCGAATAATGGCATCCCATCTTCCAGTTAAATATATTCCAAAGGAAAACAATGGAAAAATTATCCAATCCATTCGTAACTCGAAAGACATTGTAGTGTCCGCTTTTCATCATTATACAAAAGATCCATTTATCAAGGACTACGTGCCTCTTGACTGGCCCACCTTCTTGAAAAATGAAAATGAAATAATTTGCGATTTTAATTGCATAAGAATAACGAACAACATCAAAACTTACCACTGCATTCATTTTTATTGCTATTTAAATCCCACACAGCAAGATATAAACAAGTCACTGATCGCTATGCACTTGTCCATGTGACGTCATCATGGTAAAATTTGACGCATTTTTTGTGCAGTGAGAGTCAAATCAAGTAATTTTTCACAGCAAAAAATACATTTTATTATTAAAGAGAATATTATTTGCAAATGTTAGTTAGATCATTAATACAAATCTGAAACCTTTGTTTACTGCCATTATTTAAAAACTATCAAGAGAATGTGTTGAATTAATTCTACCCTGTCTTTGACACATTTTTGCATGTTTCACGCCGAGGTGCTTCATTCATCGCCTTTTTGCAAGGGCATACACTTAATAGATCTTGACCATTTTTTTTAAATACACATAACGGTCATATTCCTTAACTTGAAAAGTGCTGCTGCTTTCCTGAAATCGAGAGCATTACTTAATAAATGCATAAAATACTTGGTAAAGGTCACATATATTCGACTAGAGCTTTGAAATTCAAACTAATAAAATGCAAATTCTATTTAAAGCAGCAGCATTTTTCGTAAACAAATTATTACTTAAATTTTTAATTTTAACTATTGTATGCCCTTGCGATATTGATATTTGTTCATGACCTACATATAGTACACATTATATACATTTATCACGTGGCTGTCAAATAACGTGACCAAAGCAAATTCAATACAGGGAGGCGTATACAATTTTATTTCGATTAATATTAAAGTCATATAGTAGATTTATAAAAATAAATTCAGTTTAAAAATGGCATGTATTTATGGACGTCCATTTTCCGTTGATCCTTCGTAGTACGCCTTAACAGAGCTGCGTGCCATATACATTCTTCGTTAGAAATACTCATCTCAAGTTTAATTTTAAACAGACTGTTACTATGGAAGTTGGTTTGAACGAGAGAAAGTGTGGGAAGAAGCAGCACGAAAAAATCCCGAAAAGATGCTGATTTTCTATTATGAAGATCTTAAGAAAGTATGTTCAACAAAGTGACTTTTTGCGTTAACATCCCCAGGCATTCTGTTGTAATTAATGCCACTTTTTCTTTAATTAAAAGATACTGGACATAGGTTGTTTTAATGTTTAATTGAGAATGGGATGGAGACGATGCGACAGATATCCAATTTTCTCGGAACCTCGTCTGATCCTACATTTCTTCAGGCTGTTAATGATGAATGTACCTTTGCGAAAGTAAAAGAAAGAGAAAAGGATTCAATATGGAACTTTATCTACAGAAAAGGATAAAACTTAGAGTTTTCTAAATCTAAGATGAAATATCTTTCAAGAAAAGAATCCATTTAAAAAAAAGTATACAAATTTGTATAATAAATGTTCTGAATTTTCGCATCCATACTTTAGGAGAGGTTGGTGATTGGAAATCGATGTTTACTGAGGAACAGAATAACAAGTTTGATCAGGTCTTCAATGAAGAAATGAAGGATTCAAAATTAAAAATACAATGGGAGTAAATGGTTTTTAACAATTTTCGAAAGACTTTGTATATTTATCAAATTTTTCACGACATTTAACATGTAAAAGATGACTATGTATTCCCTTATAACCAATATTAACAATCTATCATATGGAATAATTTGGAAGCATAAATTGTAGTTGTGTGTGGCATTTTTGTGACACATGTACTGAGTATAATGGAGAAAAATGTGTAAAAAGGAAACATTTTTTGCTAAAATTTAGGTTATCGACCATATAAACAGACGTAAATAATCGGTATTATTTCTGATTATTTAAAAAACCACATTTACAACTTTAAAAAAAAAGTATAAGAACCAATTCTGACATAATCACTTATTTATGTGCTAACAAAGTACTTTTTTAATACAATATTTCATTTTTATTTACAATAAAGATTCATTAATGTTACAATTCAGCAGTATACATTTTGAAAAACTGTACAAAAGAGAATTGACTATCTGGAAAATGTGTTTGTTGTCCGATCACTAATAGAGCACAAATACTGAACAATTTTCCGGAAAGGGGAGTTAAAGGGGGGGATGATATTCTAAACATGCTAGAAGTTTTCTACACTGATCCTGAGGTAAATATTTAATCACCTAACTCAAGCTACATCCTTGAACTTTAGTGAGTTTATTTTTAACTAGAATAACCAAAAGCAAAAGTTAAAATTCGTTACGCTACTTCAAATATTTCAATATGCACAAGAGAAAGACAAAAATCCAGTTACAATCACCTTTCATGTTTAAAGAAATAAAAAAATTATTAAAACACAGCTGTAATTGATTCATCTCAGGTAGGTTAAGACAGTGCCCAGATCGTTTTTCGGCAAATTTAGACTTTTTCGTAAAATGTAACATTGATAAATCGGAAAAGCCATAGATAAAACATTTACTATTATTATCCATTGCATAGACTTCATTGAGTTTTAGGCTTAAAGAGGCACTCCGCTACGACGTCATCACATGACGTCTATAAATAGAAAAATTGCCTTAATGAGAAAGTGAAAAGTTCAACACTACCCCGGGGATAATTCATTTCTTTTTGTGAAAATAATACTGTAAAAACATCATTGGGCCATAAAAAGTGCTGCTAGAATCCTCCTCTACCGACACAGAAAAAATATTCAAAAAGTTTCGCATGAAACCTTACCAAAATTTCTACGTATTGTACATACGATCAAGGATTTGTCATCAATCCCTGTTGACCACACGATTCTAGCAGCACTTTCAAAGTACTATAGAATACAAGCTCTCGATACAGAAAAAAATTATGTTTCAAAGTATGCGGCGTAGTGTTGAACTTTTGCATCTTTGTTGTTAGAACGACAGAGGAAAATCTGATCGGGATTTCAAAACACTGCCTGTGTTCATTATAAGAAAACATGATGAGAATAAATCAGCGTACCTGATTTCTTAATCTTTAATTCCTTATGAATCACACATGACATTCACGGTATATACTTTAAAACTCCCAGTTCATATATTTGGTTACATTTATATTGAATTCTCGTCACACTTAATTTTCACTCGGCAATATTTGATCAATAATTATGATGAATTGGGTTTGGTATTTAACCCCTGTTATAAATACTTAGCTATTTATACCACCCATAAACGATAAACTTTAGTTTATATTATGTTTTTGAGTGTTTCCATTCATTTCTTGGACCTGAAATTAAACTTAAAATAGAGATATTAAATAATCATTATCTCTAAAGTTCACGTCACACAGCTTACTATGACGTCATATTGTACAGGCAAGTAGGATATCTGTGTGCAGCCTTAACATACCCACAATGCTACCAAAAAAAAAATAATTTTTTTCAAGATTAGATAGTTTTTTTTTCACTGCCAAGTATGCAACATTTGATGAAACAATTAATTGTACGAGTGCTATAATTGTTAACAAATTTTTAAGGGTATTCTCTCTTTTTTAAAAGAAGCAGTGGCTGTTAATTTTCAACATTTAACTTGAAATCAATCCAGACATTTATGCATTTGAAAATAAGTGCTGCATTTATTAGGGGGAAAAGTATCAAAGACAATGGGTTATTGATCGAAGCAGCTTTTTATAGTTGAATGTTTTTTCATTATTTATTTTGTTTATTAAAACGTGATTCCTTACGAAAGGCACTGTAAAACGTACTTTTTACATGGGGCCAATTCATTTCTCTTCAATTCGCCGGTATGAAATTACGCGGATTTCTTGGATTTGCCATTGTGTGTTTTAAATGCACTTTAAGTGCAATATGACAAATTTTTGCGGACAATATTTGACATTGCATGAATTATTTACAGTCTTGAAAAAGTATGCCTACAGAATTACATCATATTTGACCTAAATTATTGTGCAGAACGGTTAAGTGTTGTTGGTAACAAAACCTTGGAACTGCCTAAAACTTGTTGTTTTAGCAATTAAGAACGTCCGGACTGAAAGGGTGAGAGAAGAGTGGGTCAATCTAACTTCAGTTTTGCAAGTTACTTTGATGAAACAGTTTATGATTTTATGATGACGACAAAACAAAAGTTAAGCGTAGACGGACTGCTTTTTCCAGCATTTTCGTCATTTCAAACCCTAAATGACGCCCGAAAACGAATTGCAGATATTGTAAATTTACCTACGAGGAAAGATGACATTTTTGTTATTGGCTATCCAAAATCAGGTACGTTTTTATTAATTAACATTTTTAAATAACAGACGAGATTTTACTGATACAAAAAATGTATAACTATGGATACAAAATACATTCTGAATTTCGGGAGTTTCGGGAAAATATTATTTTAAAATATGAGTACATAAATATTTTTTTTTTGTAAATTTGAAATGCGTTTTAGTTTAAAAATAAAACACATTTTCTTATTATTAATCTACTTGTGTAAGTGGATACACTTCTGTAGATTGGGTATCGAACAACTGGAAAAAGATCAAAGAAATACATGTAGTTTCTTTATGTGGCCGAATATGTACCTTGCAATGAAAAAATATGTCTTAACTTTTGATTTGCAATTTAATAAATAATGCCATGGATCTCTATCTTTCTAATCCATGCGTAAAAGAATCATTTGATAAGTTGACAATAGGATATTGCATTCTATGATAAAATATTTGTTAATGAATTTCTCTTGTACATACATCAAACTTGGGGAAGGGGGGGGGGGTAGTAAAAAGAGCGGAAGATGTCAATATTCAGTCCACAGTTTAAGAGCTATGTTTGCAAAGTCTGACCTTCAGCATGACACTTTAGATTGAAAAATGAATATTGAATTTTTGAATGGACTTTAGAGCTGGAATACTGTTCTTTATCCCCATATTTCATATAGAGGAAAAGTCGAAAGTGATTTTGATTAACTTTAAGAACTTAGTACTATATATAGCACCCGCAAATTTTTTCTTGACAATTCTATCGTGTGCATTTCCTGTAGTATCGTGCGTGTATCTTATCAAGTTTTCCGTTTATCGTATCGTATATTGCGTTTATCAGGTTTTGCGTTTATCAGATTTTCCGCTTATCGTGTGCATTTAGAAGGCATTTTATTTTACCACCCTTTTCACGAAAAAGATCGAGGTATTCCTATCTACATAAATTGTGGATTTAGAAAAAGAAAAACAGTAATCCACATTGTAAAAAAAAAAAAAAGGATAGACGGAAAGCACGATAAATGTAAAGTTTTCAGTATGTCCACATATCGTTCCATCAACATTTTGTTCAAATTATTAGAGTTCGCTCCGTGACTGGAAGGTCATGGGTTCGAACCTCGGCCGCGACTTACCTAAGTCGATAAAAATAGGTAGCAACTATTCCAAGCGCTCGGCACTATGAAGTGAAAGTTGCGGGTCTTTCGTATGAGACCTTAAGAACTAGGCCCCGGGTCATGACAAAAATTGGCACGATAAAAAACCCTCCTGTTCAATGGCCCTGAATGCAGAGTAAAGGTCTAAATTTGAAGACCTTCACCGGCAAATCGTGACTTTTCGATATGAGTGAAAAATTCTCGAATTTGGACGTAAAACAACATACAATCAATCAATCAAATGAAAGAGGGATTATTTACTGAAAAAATAGTTAAAGTTTTCACAAGCGATGGTATAAAAATAAAACTTATTAGAGATGCTATAGTTCGATAGTTGTTTTGATGCTTTATATATATATTTATTTTGTTTACAATAAATAATTGATGGAATAAGAATAATTAAGAACAGTGTTTATTGTTATGCCAAAGATTGCTTTTATCCCAGGAAGAAAAAATGTTACAATAAATTTACGACAAATTTGATGAAATAATGAATAAGGAAACTTGGTTTTATTTACATTTTAAAGTTCTAATGATACCCTTAAGCTTTTAAAAAGAACTCTCACCACTCCCTCCCCTAACCCGGAAAAAATCTCACTAGGCAACTAAAAAAGACGTAAAAGGAGGGCTGTTATATGAAAATATTGAGTAAATTAAGTTTTAATGTTAAAACTCTATTTCCTTATAACAATCTGTAAAGGTCTGCTCCTCGGTAGAGATCATTAAAATTTTTACACTATATATATATATATATATATATTTTAAAAAGTTACATGTAGTAATTTCATGAATTTATCTGGCCTTAATTTGTCGTGCATAGTCTCCTTAAAAGTCGTATTTACGCTTTTGATTCTTAATTTTTGGATGAGAAAGCATAATGTCTGTCCATAAACATTTTTAAAAACTGCTCCTGCTTTAGTTTTGGTCTAAAAAATTACTAAAAATTCGCCGCATTATATCGCCTGACGTCTCCGTTTTTGACAATATCCAGCTAATAGTGTTTGTGCATATAACGTCATATTTTTCTTATTTATAATGTCAGAGTATTGATTTTTTACACACGAGAGCTCTAATTTTGGTCACATTATATTTCCGTATAATCTGACATAATAAAGAAAACATCGCTGTCAACGCAATTTTTGAAAGCCAAGAAATTACCGTGCGCCGACCACCGATATTTAACACCCTTTCAATGTTCTTTCTAAATGCATATGACATAACAACCTTAAATTATTTAGCCAAAATGACGTAAATATTATTTCCCAACATTGTTTTAAAAATGAATAATTTTGGTAGTTTATGAAATATTTAAAATGTTCGCGTTCTTCTGGGACAACCCTCGTATGTGGTTTAACTTATTTCACTTATACAAACATGACTTGTGTTCTTTTTTCACGAATTATAAAAAAAGTGTATCATTTCTGCTCTATTAATATTAAGGCCTATCTAAACTGGAAAAAATAACAGAAGGAGACGTGATTTGTTTTTATTAAATAACAAGCAGGTACATGTATTTGAGTCGCTTACACCAGCATTGCAGCTATTAAACATACACACAAGTCCAGTCCAGCGAATGCCAAGAAGAAAAATGATTATTCAAACTAAACGATGTCCTTTATTTTGGAGAAAACAAATGTATACATATTGCACGATTCTCATACCCTGTTAATGAGGTGGAAAATATGTATGCATTTCTACTGGTAATAAAGCTATGTTTAGAAAACGGGAAATAATAACGAATTTATTACTTCTGCTTAATATACACATGTAAATCCAATGTAGTAATGGAACACATAAAAATTAGTAAAATTAGTAACAAGTCTTCTATCAGTATGCTTACATATTATCAAAGAGAAAAAGAAATACATTGAATTAATAAGTAATGAATAATGAATACATACACGTGCTTGTCGCTCGCGTGGCGCAGTGGTTAGAGCGTTCGCTCTAGAGTCGGGGAGTAAGGAGTTGATCCTTACGTCGCAGGTTCGAATCCCACTGTGGGACGTGGAGACCGGTCCTTCGGATGAGACCGTAAACCGAGGTCCCGTGTCATAGTAGGTGCTGGCACGAAAAAGATCCCTCACTGCTCAATGCCCGTAAGTGCCGAGTATAGGTTAAAATTTGTAGCTCTCCACCGGCAAGTGGTGGCGTCTCCATATGAGTGAAAAATTCTCGAGAGGGACGTTAAACAATAAACAAACAAACATACATACATACATGTGCTTACATAAATAATATTTATTAACGAAATAAAAAAAGAAAGTTAATCAAGATACATATAATATTTCGTTTTGTAAAACACTTATCTCTACTTTAATTTACCAATCATATATCCTATCAAGTTTTACGTTTCTCAGGTATCGTGTTTACCGTAATTTGCGTTTATCAGATTTTGTGTTTATTGGGTTTTGAGTTTATAGTGAAAACCGTTAATCCTGTCGTACGTATACCCTAGGTGAACTCTGTTGCATCGTGCATGTATCCTATCGTATGGTGTGTGTATGTAATAAGGAGATGACAAACAGTAATCAAGCTCAAAAGTCCTTGAAGCAATACAAATCGGGAGCAGTCTCCACTTGCCGGTGGAGAGCTGCAAATTTTGACCTTTACTCGGCAATCAGGTCCATTGAGCAGTGGGGGGATCTTTTTCGTGCCAGCAACTACTGCGACACGGTTTATACGGTCTCATCCGAAGGACCGGTCTCCACGTTCCACAGTGGGATAAATGTCGAGTTGAAGGCCATGGCAAGTGTTTTCTTCTTCTCAGTATGTTTTTGAATAAATTCCGCTTCATATAAATACAAAAATAGGTCTGCTAATAACTGGGTGCAATTAGTACCCATGGGAAACCTTATAGATTGTTGGAAGACCTGATATCCAAAAACTACATAGATATCGTCAATCAGAAACTCAAGAACATTTTTAATATCTACATCAGAATACTTTTGTGTACAATCAGAATACTTTTTAATAAAATGATTTTGCAAATGAGCAATGACAAGGTAAGTAAATCTACGCGTTCCATTTTTATTGAAAAAGCCGCTGTTTATGATGTAAAAAAAAACCTGGACTTTAAAATTTTTGTATCCTATCCTATCGTATATTATGTGAAGAATAACGTTGCGGGTACTATATTAGCAATTCAGTAAAAGTAGGAGATACTCATACAGGTACAATTATTTTCCTTCTGACGACTTCATTTTTGATTGGTTGTATTGAAAGATACAAAAGAGTTATGTAATTGAATAAAAAGAGAAGAAAAATGAAAACGATAAAAAAATATTTGATGTTGAAAGTACAATAAAATATAATTGTAATTAATGGTATTGGCAAAATTATGCAATTTTGAGAGGCCCGAAAATGCAATGAATCTATATGCTCCATTTAATATAATAGCACTGTCTTCTAGTTAATGGAAAGGAAAAGATGATTTAACAAAGAATATCATTACATTTATAATTTTTTTTATTTTATTCTATGCTTTATGATGATTTTGGGTGTGTGTAGGGGGAATGAAATTGAACATCATGATAGTACTTCATTTATTTTCAAAAAGGACACCATTGGCTGAATGAAATCGTGCCCCGTCTTCAGCATTCATGTCTGGACACATCTCACAAATTGGTAGACACCTTCCTAGAGTATATGCCAGATCTACAGGAATTGGAAAATCTTCCTTCGCCTCGAATACTGACTTCCCATGTCCCAGTTAAATATATTCCAAAGGAAAACAACGGGAAAATTATCCACTGCATTCGTAACCCGAAGGACATTGCAGTGTCTGCTTTTTATCATATCATAGCCGACCCAGTAACTAAAGACTACTGGCTTCCAGATTGGCCAAATTTCTTTGATGATTTCTTAGGTGGGGGTAAGTTGAAGTCATTGTTGTTTTCTGACAAGATCAAGTCGTTATCATTTGACCATTATGATCACAGTTTTGCAATTACTTGCGCTTTGTCCATATATAACCTTGTAGTTTCAATATGCTCCAAAAACAAAGATACTAAGAATGGATGAATAGATTACCTGAGAAATTATAAATGTCATAGAATTCTTTGTTGAGATAGTAGCATTCATTTAATGTTTTATTTAAACAGAGAGTTATTATGGAAGTTGGTTTGAACGAGAGAAAGAGTGGGAAGAGGCAGCACGACAAAATCCCGAAAAGATTTTGATTGTTTATTATGAAGATCTTAAGAAAGTATGTTCTACAAGTGACATTCTGTATTTATTTCCCTAAGCTTGCTGTTGAACTTCATGTCGTTTATTCTTCAAAAGATGACGTATGTTTGTTTTAATGTTTACTGTAGAATAGTATGGAGACGATGCGACGAATATCCAATTTTCTTGGAACCTCTGTTTATGATGAATGTACCTTTGAGAAAGTAAAAGAAAGAAAAAAGGATACAAGATGGAGCTTTATCTACCGAAAAGGTTGAAACTAAAATACTCTAAATTTAAAATGAAATAAAAAAAAGTTATAAATCCAGTTGATAAATATGAAATGCATGTGAAGAAAAAGATTCAACCTTTAAGATATGTAGTACACATTCTGAAATATCGTTTTCATACTAATTAAAGGAGAAGTTGGTGATTGGAAATCGATGTTTACTGAGGAACAGAGCAAGAACTTTGATCAGGTCTTCAATGAAGAAATGAAGGACTCAAAATTAAAAATACAATGGGAGTAAATGGTTTTGAACAATATTCAAAGGAATTAATTTGTATATTTATCAATTTTTTTCCTGATATTTAACTTGCTTATGTATACCCTTATTACCAATATTAACAATATATCATATGAAATTATTTGGAAGCATAAATTTTAGTTGTGTGTGACATTTTTGCGACATATGTACTCAGTAAAATGAAGGAAAAAATGTATAAAAAGGAAATATTATATAATTAATTCGAAGTTACTATATAAAGAGTTATGTTCTGCATCAAAGAAATTGTTAATGAGGAACTCCAACATCTTGTAAACTAAGCGTACCTTTTTATAGAATCACAGAAAGAAATTAAGGTAATTTTGTAGATGATTTGTCAGTTAATAAGAAAATTTCTAAGCTATTTTTGTTGAAAAAAGAGTTGTCAATGATGTCAAAAGGACTAGTCCTTAATTTGTCGTGAGGAAGTGTTGTAAAAAATCTTGAAATACATATTTTGATGCCGTTGATAGTGAAAAAATGCTATTTCGAATTCTCTAAAGGTAATGATTTTACATGCACACAGCAGTCTATATACGGTGTTTAGCACAGTGGAGCTCAAACGGTCATTCTATTGTAAAAATTGAATGTTATTCCCCGCTACAACTGGAAACGCAATGCTATATGCTACCCTGTAAGAGTTGAAAGGTGATATGTTGTAGAGTTTTCTTCACCCTGATAAGTACTGTTATCAAATCAGGACATTTATGGTCTAATTTATTGTTTATTCATGCACTGTAAGATATCATGTCAAAAGTATCATTTTATCTAGTAAATGAATTTATATATATATATAACTCCCAAAGACACTAAAAATATGAAATGTTTGATTGCAATGATAATATAATTCTGAAAGATGGTTAAATCTATGTGAATATGTATGAGTTTAGTTTATTGAGGAACACTTCTTTTTCATTGACCAAATATACTCCCTGCAATACAAGAAGCGTTACAACCCGATTTTCAATTAGTTTCATACATGTTACGTTCATATAAAAATGATGATTTATCAAAATCGCTCCTGATACCATCTTTGGTATTTCCAGTTTTTTGCCTGTTTACAATTTGCGTTGTTTGGAAGATTTATCACATGCCGTTAACAAATTTTCAACTTTTTCACGTACAAGATGCAAAAATGGAATCGTCTCGCTACATGTATTTTTTTGTGTACCGTAAACTAAGTCGACTGCGTCAGGAATTACATTTTTAGCAATGACTCGGCATGTAGATTGAATCGCATATGTTTTTGTAGTAGTAATATGTCTGTAAGTTTTAATTAAATATTCTAATTTAAGGAATTTAATCAACAATGAATAAATCATAAACCTCAGTATAAATTAAAGATGAATTCATGCAGAAGAAGGAGCCCATGCGGTGTGATTTACTTGGAAAATTATTATTTACATCCTTGTCATGTTAGTCTCTATCCGTCGGGTATTAAAGATGTGTTGGATTTGTAAATTTATTAAAACATAAAAAGTTCGTACATGTATGGACTGTGGTTGAAACTTCCAACTCGCTTGGAAAAGTCAGTTCATCTACACTTTATGTGTATTTATACAGCTCAAAAAAACTTTTTTTAGTCGAACATGTTTTTATGAACCAATTAAATGCACCTTTCTGAAATGATTTCTTTTTAATTTTGCGATTTTATCATAGTTTTCAAATTCACGATTGATATTTTCTTTTTAGTTGCCAGATCTTTTGCACAATAATAGTCTTAATGTCACTATTCTTGCTACCAATTCAGTTTTCACAGAACGTTTTTGAGTATTCTTCCAAATGAAGTGTTATCCACATTGCATTTTAGGCTATTGGTTTGTTCTTACGAAGGTCTTATTCCTACGTAAATTTTACATGATACCTTTATTTTTTTTATATTGGTTTCTTTTGGGATTGTTTCCCGGTTGTGTTAGTTTTGAAAATGCATTGCGTTTAGAAACTTTCTTTTGCATATCAGGAGAAACTGAAAAAATATTAGTACATGTTTGCTTTTTTGTATTTCCCAGAACACGATCTGTATGTATCATTTAGCAGCGTACCAGAACTCAAAAAACACAAGAAAGACTCTCCTTCTTTTCCCTTGTCCAGGAACAGTATTTATTGAAATACAAAACATCTGGGGTCAAATTAAAAGCAGGCCTTATTCAAAGCCTATCAACAGCTTATGAATCAAAAGGCGCGGAGATGGCAATCTGGCGAGAAATGTGCTAAGTTTAAAAAAAAAAAACTTCATTACATTTTGTTTTTGCCTTTGTTTGGAGAAACATATTAATTTCCAAAATGTGTATTTAATTAGTTCACAAAAGCGTGTTAGGTTTAAGTTTCTTGAGTTGTATATGAAGAAAGCACAGAGAAATTCACAATTTACTTCAGCTTCAACACGGGGTTTAACTCTCAAAAAGTCTCCTTCAGCAATGAATATTATAAATTATGATTCGAGAAAACACGGAACTCTGAAAACAGAGGAGGAATGAGGTGCCACGGGGTGCTGGGAATTACCTGTCTACCGATCCCACCTGTCATATACTCTTTGTCTTGATGGTGTCATTTGAAAATCCGTAGCGTACACAACATAACCTAATTATAAGATATGTGTGAAGACCATCATTCAGCATTCAGCTTAATGATAACGACCTAACAGAAAAATCCTTGCTTTCTAGTCATTGAAAAAAAGAATTCTCCTATTTGTAAAGAATTTTTAAAAAAATCATTTGTGCATCAAAATTTGAAATTTTCATTTCTTATAACCAATTTGGTTGAACATGATGAAAATTAATGCAATTTTGATAAGGAAACCATTGGCTGAATGCTATCGTGCCCCGCCTTCAAAATTCATGTCTGGACACAACTCACAATCTGACAAAAAAATTCCTAGAGTTTTTACAAGATCTATAGGAATAGGATACTGATCCTTCGGCTCAAATAATGACCTCAGTTCTTCCAGTTACATAAATAAAGGAAATTAATGGAAAATTAGCCATTCCATTAGAAACCCTAAATATGTTGCAGTGTCAGCTTTTCCTCTTTTGAGTTGCGACCCAATATAGGCTTCCAGAATGACCCAATTTCTTGGAGGAGTTCTTACGTAAGGGTAATTATAATTCATATTCAAAATTTGTTCTAAACAATTTAAAAATCGATACCTTTTAACCTTGATATTCTTTTTAATTAACTTTATTTTCTTTTGGAAAGAAAAACTTTAACGAATGTCTAATTTCTTATTTGATCATTATTTAGTATTTTTCAGAATTTTTCCAAATGGAGTGTGATGCCATCAATTGTGCTTTATCCATACATCTTGTTTTGGTTTTCAATTTTCTTATTAAAAAAATTAATTTCAATGTAAAAAAAAAAAAAAAGAGTGTGAAGGAATTACGAGTGTTGTATAATTCTTTGATGAGATATGATTGATTGATTGTTTGTTGTTTAATGTCCCGTCGAGAATTTTTTACTCATATAGAGATGTCACCATTTACCTGTGAAGGGCTTCAAATTTAGACCTTTACTTGGCACTCAGGGCCATTGAGCAGTGAGGGTTCTTTATCGTGCCAACGCCTACCGTTACACGGGGCCTCGGTTTTTAAAGTCTCATCCGAAGGACCGGCGACTGCAAAGCGCTTGGCGAAGGAACAGTTGCTACCTAATTTTTATCGACTTAGGTCAGTCGCGGCCGTGATTCGAACACACGACCTCTAGATCACGGAGCGAGCACTCTACCGACTGAGCTACCGTAACGGCTGATGAGATATGTTTCTCACTTTTTAAACAGACAGTTATTACAGAAGTTTGTTCGAACGAAAGAAAGAGTTGGAAGAGGCAGCACGAAAAAAAAAACGTAAAGATATTGATTGTTCATTATGAAGATCTTAAGAAAATATATTCAACATGTGACTTTCTGTATAAAACCCTGAGGCAACGTACTTCCAACTTTGTTGTATCTTCGTCCGATCCTACATTTCTTCAAGAAGTTTATACACAATTTTCTTTTGAATAAGTAATGGAAAGAGAAAAAGAAAGTGTATATAGTTTTATCTACAGAAAAGTTAGAACGTTCAGAGCTTTAAGTTCTGTTGATGCTTTTGTTCTTGAAAATATCAATGTTTCAAAGCTTTCCAAATTGTAGATAAAAGGAAATATTTAATGTTATGGTATATTATGTTTTCATGTTTAGCATTCATTTTAAGGTTTTTAATATCAACTCTATTAAAGTGAACAATTAAGTGGAAATACTACATTAAAAAACTGTTTTGAAAAAATTCTTTTCCTTACCGCAGGAGAGGTTGGTAACTGGAAATCAATGTTTACTGTGGAACAGAATAAGATCTTGACAAGGTCTTCAATTTAAAAATGATTCAAAGTTGAAAACAAAATGGAGCCAAATGTGTAGTAGCAGATTTTTTTATGTTCCGCGAGTCATAAATATTTTCATTGTATTTCAAACCTTAAATATTATGCTTTTTTAATTCCCAAAATCTCAGTAAAAACAAATATTATTAATATGAACATTATACGAAGCATAAAATTAAGGCGATGCATAACATTTTTGTGATACATGTAGGTAAGTAAGATAAAGAAATAAACTACGAGGGTTGTTCGGAAAGTTCGTGGACTACCGTCATAATTTTTTTTTACTCGGCGTCATGTTATATCCATATTTGAATAGGAGGCATGCGATCGAAACAAACAACCATACAAAAATATATAAGTAAGAACGTGTAATATCATTTGACATTTAATATCCCTATGACTCATTTACAATAATGCAGTTGAATGAATTACTGTTCAAAATGTCCTCCGCTGTTATAAGAATCAATTGATATCGAACATATTAAATGACACTTTTTCAGGGAAAACCTACTCGATTTTGTTGCAAGTTCTTTTGAAAGACATTAACATTGTTTCTGAGACTTACCAAGCAGAATGATTAAGAGATTTCTTATCTGTCTTACACTTCATCTGACTTTTTATTTTTCTTAATCATTTCCTTTTATTTTTTAAATTACATAAAAATCTTTGTAGAATTGTAGAAGCTATAAGATAGGAAACAACATTAGATAGAGTCAAATAAAATATCAAGCTTTAGTATGATATGTATTGAGTAAATCAAATTTACAGAATTTTTTTATGTTTTATAAAATAATAACATGTTAATAATAAAAATTTAACATGATTTCATAAAAAGCAAATCTTTCACATATGCCCTAACTAAAAATATTTTTATTACATTTTAATTTAATTGCTGTTAGATAAATAAATAATTTTTACGACTTTGAATCAATAGAAACCGGCCTACATAACAGATTATTTAGAAATGTATAGAATATACAATGTATATTATACATATCAAAAATATTTTAACATAAAATGCTTTTGTGAGCTAATTCAATGCACATTTTGGATATAAATATGTAGGCCTCCAAAGTACGATGGGACTCCAAAGCCCGATAGTCACCCCTAACTCCGATGGTCTGCACCAAACCAAGATGGTTTGACACGCCAAAATCCGATGGTGAAACAAAAACCTTTTATCACGTCATAGAACTACCGCCAAATTAAGAACCACGTCTCAACAAGGTATAGTTTTGAGTAAATACGAGTGGAAATTAAGTATTTGATCGCGTACGTTAAATAGTTAACAAGAAAACGACAAAATAAAATTGTACTAAAAGCCCTAATTTGTCTAGTGAGTGTGAGGCTAACCCTATTCTCTCAGAGATGCGAGACTAACCATAAAACTATGAAACAAGTAACTTGATTTCTTTGGTAAGCGAGACTAACCCTAATCAGTCGAATAGAATGCAAGGACTAATCCTAAGCTGTGTGCGAAGCTATCCCAACAAGTAGCCCAATAGTGTGTAAGGACTTACCTTTAATAATCAATTGGCGTGCAATGACTAACCTTTTTCAATCAAATGGCGTGCAAAGACTAGCCCTAATATTTCAGGTGGGTGCAGGCAATCAGCAAAGTCAGGAAATTGTATACAATATGTAATACTACATTATTTAAGCATTGAATTCTTATTTTTGGATGCTGTCGGTCCTATAACGCACCTGGTCGTGCCGACAAATTGAATACCCCGTTTTAGCGCGGTATGATAATTTGTCGGCAAGGCCAGATGTGTTATAGGACCGACGAGATCCAAAAATAAGAATTCAACACTTATATTTACATTCTGTAATTATTTCGTTAATCTTTATTATGAATTTAGCGCCTTTTATAACTGGTGTGCTTAATAGACGTAAGAGCCGTTTGTGACGTGAAAAGTTAAATAACGCAAATGAACATTGCTAGGGGGAAAATGACAAATTACTTTTTAAACACAAAATTGTTGTATTTTTACGTTAATTTAACAGGTAATTGTTTTTTTTTAATTAAACTGAGTCAAAACAATATACATTCTGGTGTTCCTAGAGTATTCAAAATGCATATAGTTCGTACTGTGTATTTTACCGCGCAGTGACAAGGTTTCGCGTTTTATAGAGATTTGAACGTTGTAAATTTCTAATGGATTTCATAAAGAAAATCAAACTGAATCTAAATTTTGGATTTTGAATAACGGACAACGGCATCAAGGATTGACGTCGGATTATTGTGACGTCATCAACGTTGATTGTTTCTCCGCACCTTCGCACTTTATCATGTCAGACCATTGCACTTCAGCGCAGCGCGTCTCATAGGAAACGAGCCATCGGAATTGGCTCTAACATTGGGCCTTACAAAAGATTGCTACTTAAAAAGGCGAAAAGAAAAGATGAAAAGATGAAGATAACGAATAATGATGGATAAAAAAAAAAGATGTATTTTAATGAAGTTTGTTTTAATTCATGAATGTAGTACTTGGTTGCTCCCATTTTTGCACGAGTAACACCCTAATTGCAATTACGCATGTTGCAGAACGCTTTTTTGAATCGAGTATTATTCCTGCGGAAGTATCTTCTACATGTCTGGATTAGTCATTTGTATGTTTTCAATAAGTTTTTCATGTTTCATCTTAAACTTTTCCTAAATTGTTCGTGAATGAGTTTCAATCGGGATTGTTTAAAGGCCGAGTCTATAAAGAAAAATGCCCCACAAAACGATTTACATTTAATATGTAGCAGCCTGCCATAATTTAGAAAGCACAAGCGAGTTTATCAAAAGAAATGTAGTTTCTAGTTTATAGACTTTTTGTCCTGAAACAGTCTTGATTTAAAGCTGAATAAAAATACATGGGGTCAAACAAAGAAGACAGGACCTCTCTCAACATGCGAAAACTATTAAATCAAAAGATATGTGTAATTACATATGTGTACCCTAGCGATATTGGTTCTCAAATTCAAGAAAAGGTTCTGTGAAAACTTAATTCATAATATATGATATTCGAGCACAATAGGGAGCATGCAAATTCTACAGAGTAAGTTATCAACTATGAAGATAGAAACTTCAAAATTGCAAACTTCTTCATATTTGTTGTTTGTGCCTTTGTTTAATAACAATATGTTTATTTCAAACTTGTGCATTTCCCACAAGTTTTGTTTGTAAGGATGATCATCATAACTGTATTTTAGAAGAACTTGGTTTAAAATCTGGAAATCCTGCTCATTCTCTCAGTTTTCTTTTGAGAATGAAATACTTCAAAGTGACAATTCAATCTGAATACTTTAAATATATTCCAGTCAACGAAGGTGATAAACCCTTCCTATACTTGATTCCCAAACTTCATAAAAATCCTTACAAACAAAGATATATTGCTAATAGTTCGCTACCAAGCCCCTTTACTCCTCACAAAATAAAACTACTGTGAAGGAGAAACTTCAGACGTATTGTGCTACAGCATATTCTAGAATTGGTGTAAATCGGATGGGGATTCTCAAAAACTCCAAAGTTAAAATCACATTTTTTTTTCAAAAGTAATATCAAAATGTATGGATTTTGTTAACATTACATAACCATTTCTCACGACAAATTAAAATAGGATTTTTGATGTTATAGACAATTGTCTCTTCAATAAAAAATTGAACTCAGAAATTTCATATCTTGTGATTGGTCATTAATGACATTACTTTGTTAAAAATTACTCTGATTCTACGCACAAGTGTTCTGAAGTTTATATTAGATGGATGCTGGAGTTCCTCTAGCATAGTAGTCTTTGGAGACGGGGTATTTCAACAAAAACTTGGAATTCCACCGGGCACAAATTATGCTCTTACATTAGGTAACCTGTTTTATATTCCTTTGACACAGAATTATTCAACTTTTCAACGTGAGGAGAAGAAAACACTTGCTCTGGCCTTCAATTCCACATTCACACATATCGATTTATATTTAAGTTTATCAATTAACAACTGTATCCCAGTGAACTTGAAATAGAAAGCACCACAAAGTCTGCCACATCTGTTTCATACTTGGATTTTCTACTGACTATAAACGATAAGGGCTAACTGACTATAGACGATAAGGGCCAACTAACAACTGAACTGACTTCAGCTTTTCTATCGCCAATTTTCCTTATTTATGTTGTAATATTCCTCTATCACCTGCATATGGCGTTAATATCTCCCAATGTTAGATGCTAAATAGCATGCACTGTTTTATACGATGCATGCTACTGACAGATAAGTTGAAATCGACAACTCGTAAATTCTATGTTCGTTATATTGACTTCGCTAGCACTGATAACCTACCATTGGGTCATATTTGACATGACATTTCAAACCAATTCCTAGGCATTTGTTTTTAAACTAAATTTGACTATGAATGTTCCGTCTACCAGATCAGTAAAGACGAATAGATGTAATTTATCCCAATCAGAGTTATCTCTCTTAGTATAATTACGGCCAAGCAGTAAATCATACACTGTCTTATTCTCTCAAAATAGCTTAACCTTATATGATAAAAAGAAACCAAAGAAAGATAATTTAGATGTATTATAAATGTCATTAGGAAATTGGAAGAAATAATAAACAAAAATGTAAGCAAAAAATCTATGCGTGGGTTGTTCCAGAATTGATAGTGCAAATTAACGGTAAAGTTAACACTATATAGAGAGAATAAACTTGTTTGTTACAATCAGGAAATGGGTCTACTTCACGTTCATCCTGGTGAAGTCATTTGGTTTGTTGATACCATTAGGGCGGAATGACTTCAGTCTGTGCATCCAGAACTTTCCAAGGAAAAGTTCTGGATTTCTCGATTTCTGTATCATGGAATGTAAAGTATTAGATAAGAAACCAATATTGTACAGGACGACAATAATGTAATTTTGCTTCAATTAAAACTTATATGTACTAGTAGTTCTTCCATCGCAAATATGAACAACAGAAGTTTATAAACGTTTTTTTTTTTTTCTGCCATTGTTAATTACAAAATTGCAAGAAAAATTTCCGACACCAAAGTTGTAGCTCAGATTGCCGTAAAGAATAATAGCACTTTAAGTTCAACTTATAAACATTATAAACATACGTTAATTATTAAATTAGAATGCACATTTTAGAGGGGGAACATGCTGTTTTTGTTTAATTGTACGTGCATTATTATATCACAAGTATTTGCTTGGGCGAGCAATTTTTATTGAACTCAATTATCATTTATAGACCGTGACAACTGGGTGCATTATGCATAAGATTACGCAATACAAAGACGGGCGCTTTAAAAACTATCAGTGACCTAAATCGCAATGAGATGTGAGAGAAATGTGGGTCAGGGTCAATTTAACTTTCAGTTTAGCATGTTAAATTTTGATAAAATAATACAATCCTACATGGTCCTACTATGACAACTAAGGAAAAATTAAGCGTAGATGGACTGATAGTCCCTGCTTTTAAACCACTTTTAACCTTAGAAGATGCCCGAAAACGTCTAGCAGATATTGTAAATATTCCTACCAGGAAAGATGACGTTTTCATAAGCTCGTATCCAAAGTCAGGTACGTCTTACTTGCATTCAACCGTTTGCTAAACTTTAAGATAGATTCGTATTATTTGGCAGATCTCTCATACTTCAGTCAACTGGAAGTTTGATTACAATTACTGTAATTTTGAAGCATCAGCATATATATATATATATATATATATATATATATATATATATATATATATATATATATATATATATATATATATATATATATATATATACTTTGTGTCATAAAATAGGATAAAATAATCAAAGTTTAATGTAAATTTAATGTTCAACTAGTTCATCAAATTTGACAAATTTAAATAATTTAATAAATTCTCTTATATGCCTCCTTTTATTTAAACAGTTATTAGCATGAGAATAAGAATGTATCAATATGAACTAAGAGTGCCAAAAAGTCAACTTACTGTCAATGTTCTAGTAAACTTTTCCAAATCGGAAAAATACAAATTTACACACTAGCTGCTCCTAGGTTACTAATTAGCTGAACACGCTGAAAAAGGTGGGTGAAAGGTCTTGGTGGGAAATAATTACCAATGTATTTTTTCCTTATTTAATTATTTAATGTTAAAAGTAAAGCTGTAATTTTAGAACTTAAGAAATTCCTAGACTTTAAAAACAGAGAGTTGTTTATAATTTACTTAACTACTTAATATTTAAAAAAAAACACGTTTTCATTTTAAATCAAGTTTATTATTGAAAGTTATTTTATGACTTTCAAAAGCATCTGAAAGAAAAATACTGTTAATTAAAATCAATACATAAATTGATGACTATTACAGGTTGGAAAAGAGATGAACTGGATTAATTCATTTAGACTTATTTTAGAGCTGGGTAGTGTCTTAGAAAATTAATAGATATTCAAATATTGTACCCACTCAATACTTCTAAGATAAAAAAAAAATGAAATAATAACTACATGTATGTATTGTCGACAGCATCTCATAAATCGTTTTTCATCACCAACAATATATAAATTGATATCAACTCAGAAAGAACAGGAGTGTATTGGGGGATCATATCATTAAAACTAATAATTATACAAGTCTTTCATCTGTTGTTAGCCTTGAATGTTACCCCCATCAACTCCTTAATATACTTTGTATCACTTTCTAAATATAACTTTTTTATTTTATAAAAAAAAAATTACTAAATATTAAAACATCACTAAGTTTAATATCAATATGGTTAAGTAAGAAGTTAATACAAGAATACCATGAAGTAACTCCATTTTGGTGTAGTGTTTTGGAACATTTAAAAGCCTCACTAAGTAAGGGAAATTCACCATCTAGATTCTCTAGTCTATCCCAATATAACAACATATTTTTAATGACATCAAAGTGTACATTCAATCGTCCTAGCTCAGATCTTACAGCAAAGTGGCTGCTTTTACCATGAACCATAAGTAAATGTTTGTAAAATTTAAGATGCAAAGTTTCGCCTTCTAAAATTATATATATATATTTTATTTAATGTTATATTTGAATTTCTATTAAATTTGGAAGTTGATGGATCAATAAAACCCCATAACTCTGAACTATATATATCCCTTAGAATTTAATCAGTGAAGTTTATAACATTGCTTTTATTCTGTACTACATGTTCTTGTCTGCGTTATTGCGCTGGAAAGTATACGTGCTGCTTGTATTATCTGAGCTTATTATATTTAGAAATACATGTAAATACATGTACCGAGTCAATAAATTTCAGATCTACGGTCTTCAAGAGTAGGATAACATATAAGTATCTACACTCCCTTGGATTTGATTTTTAATAATTTGTATACATTAAGGGCATGTTTTATTATATCACGGAGATGTATTGTAAAATAAACACACATCAAGATAAGATAAAAATATAGACATTATCATTATTTAGTAATATTTACAATGAAAAGTAAGGGGGAAAATCAAATCAAATTGCATTCTGAGATAAGACACTCAAAATGTGTTGACAATATATAATCCATATGATTAAATTATAATATATATATATATATATATATATATATATATATATATATATATATATATATATATATATATATATATATATATATATATATATATATATATATATATATATATATATATATATATATATATATATATGATCAATTTATTACATTTTATGAAAGGAAACCATTGGCTCAATGCAATTGTGCCTCGTTTACTGAATTCCTCTTTGGACACCAGCCACAGGATGTCAAATCAATTCCTCGAATTAATATCAGATCTACATGAGCTTCAAAATGCACCTTCTCCTCGAATAATGACCTCCCACCTTCCATATCGATACCTTCCAAAAGAAAATAATGGTAAAATTTTCCACTCCATTCGAAACCCCAAAGATGTTGCAGTGTCCGCTTTTCACCATTACACAACAGACCCAATGGTCAAAGACTACGTACATCCTGACTGGGCCCATTTTTTGGATGATTTCTTACGTGGTGGTGAGTCCATTTCTTCTCTTTCGATTCTAGGTACTTGATTTTTTCCATTCAAAAATGAAGCATCACATTTAAATTCACTTCATTATATTCAACACAGAGTGTTACTATGGAAGTTGGTTTGAACGAGAGAAAGAATGGAAAGAGGCAGCACGAGAAAATCCCGGAAAGATATTGATTGTTTATTATGAAGATCTTAAGAAAGTATGTTCAATAAGTAACTATCGGTATAAACATACTAAGGTGAACCAAAATGTACTCAATACTCTACATGTATTTTCTTTAAAAGATACTGAAACTAAATTGTTTTATTGTATATTTAAGAATGGTATGGAGACGATGCAACAGATATCGAATTTTCTAGGAACCTCGTCCGATCCTACATTTCTTCAAGCTGTTTATGATGATTGTTCCTTTGAAAAAGTAAAGGAAAGAGAAAAGGGGAAACCATGGGAGTTTATCTACAGAAAAGGTAGAATAAACTTATATACCTTTGAAGAGAGGTTTAATAGTCACCTCCTTCAGTGAAATCGGAAGGAGGTTATATAATATCGATTGTATTTGTTTTTCTTACTTCAGGATGTAAATGCAGTAGCATGATATCTGATCAGATTTTAATGACTGTTTATTACAGGTTTTTGCAAGCAAATATATTTTCTAACATTTTTTTAAATCCCTGTCTTTAAATTCATCCAAGCAAATTGAAAAAAAAATGAAAAAGAAATTCTGAAAATAATGTCCATTATATTTCTTTTTGTAAAGTTTGAAGGGGAAAATGTTTATTATTTTTCTTTTCTTGTTTACGAAATAGGGCAAGCAAAATATTATATATAGATAGATTTTTCAAAAGTTGCATATCCAAGATTTTTTGATATTGCAATTGAAGTAGGTCAAGTTACAACAGTGATAAGAATAAAGTAGTTATTGACAAGATATCGGCGATAAGAAGTCTAGAGATCAATATCCACTTTGATTAAAAAATTCTCTGACTTTACTAGCAGAAGTCAAGATCCTTTTTCATTCTTACATGTTTATGACTAAATGTCATATTAGAAAATGAATATACATTGTTAATGTATTAGGTCTATTTTTCAGCTTTGTTCCATGCGAGGGGAAATCTATTCTTTTCAAGAAAGCTATTTTCAATTAATATTTAAAAAACGAAGAGGAATCAATATACTTTATTCGATTATTCATCTTTTTCGAATCATTTGAAAATGTTTTATATTTGTTTTCATGAATGAGAAACTAAATAGCAAGTAAATATAAGATTTTTAATATTAGTGTGAAATGCAGGTGTTTATTAGAAAATTCCTTAAGTTCACGCAACTCACAGATCAATAAACTGAAATAACATATCCATTTACAGCCATTTCTTTTATTATAATGTTTATGCATTAAATATATGCTTATAAGAGAACAGAATGAGATTCCTCAGAATCTTATGTTGAAATGTGTTCTGAATGTATTTCCTACAGGTGAAGTGGGTGATTGGAAGTCTTTCTTTACTGTCGAACAAAGTGAGAAGCTTGAGCGTGTCTTTAACGAGAAAATGAAGGATTCCACCTTGAAGATTCAATGGAGTTAAATGCTTATAAGCAATTTCCAGATTATTGAACGATGTATCATGAGATATGTTTTGGTTTAGTTCTTTTTTAGCTAATAGTCACTGTTACTAAATGTTACATGAAACTATTTTGGAACAGAGTTATTCATGTATATCAGATAATGTGAAAATGCTCTGACCTTCCTTTCGGTACCAACATATTGGACCTCTTGGCCTTGGAGTTTGGCCCACTTTTGCAAAAAATTACCCAACCTTGGCCATAACTTTTGAACAGTTGGTACTAGGGCTCTCATACTTCACATGTGTATTCAGACCTTTCCATAGGTGTAAATATTTTGACCTTTTGACCTTGACCTTAGAGTTTGACCCACTTTAAAATAAAACTTTAACCTTGGCCATAACTTTTGAACAGTTGGTACTAAGACATTCAAATATCACAGGTATTTTCCTTGTGATAAGACCTTCCTTTGGATATCAACAATTTTGACCTTTTGACCTTGGAGTTTGACCAACTTTTAAAAACTTTAACCTTCGCCATAACTTTTGACAGTTGGTGCAAGGACATTTACTAGTATACTTTGCATGTGTATTTCTTATGTCAAGGTCTTCACCTCCATACCATTAATTTGACCCCTTGACCTTGACCTTGGAATTTAACCCACTGATAGAAAATATTAACCTTGACCATTACTTTTAAATGGTTGATGCTTGGACTTTCATATTTACCAGGTATATCCAGTGACACAGGTCCTATCTTTGAGTAACAACATTTTTGATCTATTGACCTTGGACTTTTAATTGCATTGCATTTGATAAACTTTAAACTTTGTAATCAGCGGCCAAACGGGGGTATCAGTGTAACACAAACACATCTTTTTATTTCATTTTTCCTCCTAATTTACACACACACACACACCCTCACACACACCCTTACACACACACACACACCTACCCTCACCCTCACACACACACACACACACACACCCTCACACACACACACACACACACACACACACACACACACATATATATATATGTATATATATATATATATATATATATATATATATATATATATATATATATATATATATATATATATATAGTCTTTAAAAGTTTTTTGGAAGAAAAAATGGTGGAAAAATATATTAAATTCTTAGTCCAGAACATATCACTTTCATCATTATGTATTTTAGCCTTTGTTTTTAAAGCAATATGAGCTGCAACTTCGATGTTGGGAATTTTTTTTGCAAAATTGTATTTAACTTTAATTTCATTGACAGGAAATAAGAACGTTTATAAATTTCTGTTGTTCATATTTGCGATGGAAGAATTATTTTTATGCTTTGTTTGAAGCAGAATTACATCATTGCTGTCCTGCTTGATATTGATTTCTTAATTATGTAATACTATATATTCGATTGTACAGAAGTCTTTCTTCAGGAAAAAAAATTCTTTATTTAAATGAAATTGATCAAAAAGGTTTAAATTACATATGTACTTAACATTTATCAAAATAGCACATTTTAACAACAAAATTAAATTCTCAAAAATGCAGCACATATTGCAGCTCTAGATTAGATTTTCTAAATTCTGAATGGTTGCTGCTGATAACAATTGTATGAAACAGCAGTGTTTTATTCCAGGAAAAAAGAATTATGTCATCGAGAAAAATATATTGCAAATGATATTTAGCCGGTACACATGCTGCAATTTATTCCATGAGGTTAGTTGCATGGGATTAATAGCAGCGTATGTATCGACCTTTACTTTTCCGGTTATTAAAAAAAATCAATAAAATTTATCGCAAATATACATGTACTGTGAAAACAAACACAGTGGAAACTTTGTAATGAAGTAATGAAGTCGCTTCAAGATCCAGATTTGTAAGAATTATGATTCAACAACATGTTTTTGTCTTTGACCCTGGTTCAGCATTCATCAAAGACTTCTATAGTGGTCCCAGAAAATTTTTGTTTAACTTTGATCCAATATATCGGATTATTAACATTTCATATGTTTATGTTAATATTTTTATTAAATGACAATAACCTCTACTTTTTAATGATCCATACAATTTTCAGGGATATCCTCCTGTTTATTTTATATATCTCCTGTCGTTTGCTATTGTTTAAAATTACTGCTTTTGAAAACAGAAAACCTATATAAGATATGTATTAGTAAGGCATAGCTAAGGCATAAATATTTCTGAAACTGAGTATTTCGCTATGGTACAAAATACTGAAAAATGGAAGAATTCAGTTAAGGAAAAGAGATGATAGCCAAATAAACTAACATTTACAGATCAAAGAAGGCTTGAATAATTGCTCAGTAAGAACTAGGTGTAGACAAACGGGGTACTCGCCCTCCATCGTCGGTCCGCCGGCGTTGGAGGGGTAGCACGCTTTAGGTGTGCTACCTAAGGGACTTTATTATTTGTCACATTTGAAACAAAAGCAGACAGTGGAAAACCCAGTGTTACAGAAGAATCATCACCAATGCAGTTCTTGGATAATACAGATCCACAATAGATCTAGGCTTCCTGTTTTCAAAATTGCTCATTATCAAGACTAGCAATCGACAGGAAATATACATGTACAAAGTAAACGGTAAATTTTCATGAAAACGGAACATAAAATAAAAGTAGAAACTATTTTCCGTTGAAAAAAAAATTGATTTAAAAGTACCAATATTTTATTTTAAAATATTTTCAAGCATTGTTTTTTTTTTTTTTTTTAATTTTAAAAATAAAATACTTATAATGGACTTGCTCAAGTTTTTATATTTTAGTGCTCTTTTTAATACTTTTCATAATGTCAAACATCTAGATATAGCAGAGGAAACACAATACAAAATTGAACAAAGAATGCAAAAAAAGATACACTAATTAAAATAAATAGAGATTTGAGCAAATCTATTCATTTATAACTGTTAAAAAAAACTTCAGATAAATTCTGAGAACACAATACAGTACACACATGTACGTATTTCATTAAGGTCCGCTAATGACATTTTTTGTCTTTAAAAACAGTTTTAACAGTGGCCAAATCTTGTTTATTATATATAATGTTCCTAATTAACATGAGAGTTGCATACCTTAAACCATAGCTATGAAGTTGGCGAAAAATGTTTGATTTAACAGTTTTCCAGATAAAGGATATTCAATGTACAGATTAACAAATTAAAATGTACATGTCATAGCAATAGCCCCCCCCCCCCAAATCTAGCCTTTTTATCATTATAATTATTTATTTACAAATATGTGCACAAATTAATATGATTGTGCTTTATATTATCCTATTTTGTAAGTAAATACTTCGTTCCTAGAAATATGTATAATTGTCATAAAATCATCTGATCTTATTGCAAACGATGTCAATAAAGTACTGTCAAATAAGAGCACAATGATAAGCTATTGAAGGTACAAGTGACTGTCTAACAATAATAAATAACTCGTAACAATCGTTTGAGCACTAATCTTCTAATTATTTCTAATAAATGGACGATTAGAAAATCATAGGAATATAAAATGCAAAATTCTGGCTAGTATGTACGACACATCAACAAAGATGGCAGCGGGTTGTAAACAAGAGTATCCAGAACAAAAAATAGCGCTATTACAGTTCTTTAAGATTATAATATCTCACCCCAGTTCATGAATAATCACAAGAAAACATGTAGTTTTAAAAGGTAAGTGACCCAATTCATTAAATACTGAATTAAATTAGAAAATAGATTATTTATATATCGGCATGTGCTATAAATAGAATAAATACATGAACATGTTCTAAAAAACAGAAACCGTCTCAAAGCAATTGAAATAATTGATTTACAAAGATGCAGTAATAAATTACATAATAAAATACAGTATGACAGAGTTAAATGATGTTAAAATTTTATATTACGTGTACATTATATAGGTCTTACAATATTTAGCATGTACGATATTTAGCAGATATTAATTTTACAACAAATTAGCATAGATGTGATTTAGCACTTTCTGAAGGTGCTGGATATAAATATATATACAAATACATATATACCATTAGCAATGTACTAGATTAAGCAGAAGATTCTTTCGATATATCCATATGATTGCTGACCAATGACGGGGCTGTTAATTAAATTTATTTAGTTCTCTGCACATACATGTATAATGCTTGTTGGGTATACTGATTGGAAGAATTTTCTGTTATATATTGTAATGATAATGATTGCGAAATACAATTTGATACAGACAAACACGTTACTCCCACGACAAGGTATAAAAAATGACCTAGTACAAAAATACTTGAATCTTTGAAAGAATGCAGAGCACAGTCAACGATCACTAATGGATTGGTGAATAGGTTGACCTCTTTCGATATGTTTAGAAGTTCAAAAATATAATATTTCATAATCCTCAAAGTTCAATGTTATAAATCCAGAGGGCATCTCCTTCCTCTGCCATTTACACACTAAAACTAATACGAATCTTTGTCTTTAGAACGATCTTTGTCTGAAAATAGTAAGTATATACAACGACAACGATCAAGCAGCAGTATTGATTTCACGTCTTGGTGGCCATAGTATGATGGCGAGTAAAGAGAAGATCAGAGTTGACGGAATAATTCTGCCGGAACCACTTCAACAAGATGCCAATCAACGCCTCAGAGACATTGAAAACTTAACTATGAGGAAAGATGATGTTCTGATCAGTTCCTATCCCAAGTCAGGTAAGCCTTGTTCCAAAACTATTCGACCCAGAGTCCAAATTATGAACCTTTCCAAATTACATGTGATATAGTATTTGTTCATGACCTGATATTAATCCCAGAATTCATCCGGCACGACTGGCAGGGTATTGTAGAATATACATGGTCCTTTATTTCCCTGAAAGGATTCAATGATTATACGGATACAGTTAGGATATTCATGTAATATTTAACAGCTTAATTTAACAGCTTAATGTTGAGAGAGATAAAATGTTATTTTTAGAAACAGAAGAAAACTATGTGGAATACTAATATACGCGATCATTAAATTTTCCAGAGCGCATTTTCTCTGGTAATTACGCGAAAATAAAGTTCTCGCGAATAAAGGTGATTTAGTGTACATAATACGCAAATAAAAGCTGAAGATATAAGTTTATGTACCTCGGTCTTTTATTCAATTACAACGGAAATTTTAATGTTACACAAAAATAATCAGTCAAGGAAGAAAAGTAATGTTTTATCTCAGATCTGAGGTTAGTCTTTTGAGTTTAATTATTAAAACTATGGTTTCACTATTTGACACATACGTCAGAAACATATGGGTTACGGTGTGAAGTTTAGGGAAGCCACAATGCACGTGATGTTGAAAAGATACATTTAGAATTCAAACACACATGTGATAAGTATTTGTTCATGACCTGGCATTAATTTCAGATCACCCGGCATGACTGACGGGGTATTGTCGAAAATTATACTCTCCCTTATCTAGTTGAAAAGATTCAATGGTTATAAGGTCACTATTGAAGAAATACAATAAAAGAACACAGAGAGATGAATTAAAATTTGACGAAAAGACTCAAAATTAAATAATATTACTGTAAAAGTCTTGGGCATGATATAACCCATACAATGTTATTAAAAAAATGATAACAGAACTGATATGGTTCTTTTTTTTGTTATTTTCTTTTCTATTTGTTATTTTCCTACTAGTAGCAAAAGTAAAAGGAATATACCCAAAGGATGACTGCACTTAAGGACATGCGAAATTTGCGACAAAATAAACTTTCAAAACAACCATTTTTCTTTTCATAGCAAGAATGGTCAACATCCAATCTACAACTTTATGTAATTACGTTTAATAAAAGTGTGTATTTACGAAGTTCGAATCTGTTTTCAAAGGCAGGTGTCATCACAATTTCTTGAAACTGCGTTCGATAATGAGGACGTCCCACTTTTACTGACTTTATACATACTCAGCGCATGTTTGTCTATTGCTCTACGTTTAAGAGTAGTTGTATATTTGCATAAATAATAATGTGTCAAAAGGAGATTAATAGACAAACATGGACTCATGGTTAAAAAGAGAAAAAAACTGCTTCTTCTTACATTCGCTCTCTGTGTTGTAATTAATCATTGTGACATGTTGAATATTATAATTCACCACGTGATTTCTTACCTCAGGTAACTTTGTGAATACTAAATTCCGTCACGTGACTTGTAAGGTAGCATGTTTTGTGCTGACTAGAACATGTTCGAACATGTTAAGTCATCTGGCATTGATATAAAATCTGCTTTAATTAAATTGACGTGCTCATATTGTTAATTTCGTTTTGAAACCTTTGTCAGAATTGTATTTGTGCCATACAGAATAGAGAGGGAGATTGGAAAGAGTGATCACATTCTTTTTTTCAAACATCATGAACATGTCACTGTTATTTATCAAGTCTAATTTTAGACCCATTCTTACAATGTAAGCTCCACCTCTCATGCATATGCAATGTTCAATCAAGGGCAGGTAAGTTTAAATTCACTATATTTGGAAAGCAGTAAGAACAAAAAACATTGAATCACAGTCTAAAATCATTTTAAGATTTAAATTTGGTTCCAAATTGACAGGATTCTTTCATAAACATACAAAAGTGAAATAAGGTTGAGATATAAAAGCAACAGAAGCAACCGAAAAAAAGACCCAAAAACAGGCATAAGTGCAGTCATCCTTTAAAAAGTAAAGATATAGTTGACGCGTTGAAAAATGATTTTTTCAGGAGAAAAATTATTTTCAACTGGTACATCTAGAAATCATAAATTAAACGAGCAAGTTGAATAACAAAAATTCCATGAATAATTATCACGGAGGTAGAGATAGCACTGACGGGAAAAAAATCTGCCAGAAAAAATTAACTAGATAAAAATAGAGACTGTCCCTGGGTAACACTTAGTCTATATTATCATTAAACAAATGATTATCATAAAACACAAATTGCACGAACTCTGTTAGTGTTACTTACATCTTGATATACAACAAAATTCGATTATCACAGCACAAAAGAGTATTTGGCTTTGATTTTGGCAAAAATTTTGATGCAGACCTACAGTAAACAGTAGCCAGCCTCAGCAATTTTAATAAATAATGTTTTGAAATTATAAAACATGTATTAACATATTTTAATTTTCTAGGAAACCATTGGCTGAATGAAATCGTCCCTCGTCTTTTGCAAGGAACAGTTGAGTCTTCCCACAGGTTGATATACACTTTTTTGGAGTACGTGACCGATCTACAGGTTCTAGAATCGATGCCCTCTCCTAGAGTCATGACGTCACATCTTCCATTTCGATGTCTGCCAAAAGAACACATACAAAACAACGGGGAAATTATCCATATTATCCGAAACCCCAAAGATGTAGCCGTATCCGCTTTTCATCATTACATCAAAGGTCCATACCTTAAGGATTTTGTATCCACTGACTGGTCTGTGTTTTTGGATGAGTTCTTTCGTGGAGGTATAAGTATTACACTTTATTGAAATATAGCCTTCCCTCATAAAAAAAAGAACAACTTAGGGAAAGCATACAAGAGGAGTGTGGGAAATTCGTAAGAAATAATCAATATATGAGACCTTTAGAGACATGAAGGTACTGCACAGCATTCTACGATAAAAGGACCGCTTCAGGATATCTAACATGAAAACATAGCCTATTGAACAGTATAATTATGTAAAGGACATAGCAGTGGACTTGGAAATTGTTATCCAAAATCTGGTATCGTAAATATATCACAACAATTTCACTATATCCGCGGTCATCAGGCAATGTTACGAAATTAAATGCTTAAACAGTATTCATTTTTTTTAAATAAATCTTAATCGTAAATATATTACAACAATTTCGATATACTCGCGGTCATAAAGAAATGGTACGGAATTCGATGCGTAAACAGTAATCTTTTTTTAAATAAACCTGAAAAGGACCTATTATTTGAGTATAGCAGACACGAAGCATCAGGGGGGTGGGGGGGCTGTCCTCTTTTTTTCCAAACATAACTTTTTACTATTGAAAATGTTCATTGAAAGACCGGTTGCCTCCCCCCCCCCCCCCCCGCCGACTTGTTGTCAATTAAGAATAACGTAGTAGTGTATGAATAAAATTTGGAACATAAAAAAGTTGGAACCTTCGTACCCCTCCATCCCCACCCCACCACCAAACCACACGAAAAAGGATTCTCGAGTTTGTACCAAGTTCCCTTTTTTTATTTGCTTGTCAAATTTTTTTAAACATAAGTTGATAATTTTGTTTATCTGCCCCCCCCCCCCCCCTTTGAAAAACTTTCGAAAAAACGATGCTACGTTCCTACATGTATATAGAACGGTAAAACATGATTTTTAAAACATCGCACGAATCTGGCATCAAGTTAAAATCTCGAGGAAAAAGTCGGTATGGAAGTTAATTTTCAGCAATTAAAGTTATAATTCTTGGCAATAAATATATGTATAATCAACATTTTGTTTTAAAATATCAAAAATATTATATATTTCGAAGTTAGAAGTAAAATTCTTAAAAGAGACCACAATTTTTATCTTATTTATTTTATTATGCCGAAAAAGTATTTGATTCGCAAATTAGGTTCTGTAGTCACTTTTAGGTAAATTCCGGTGCATAGCTTGTGCAATTTAAAACAAAAAGTTACGGAAATTAATCTATTTTTCTGCGACATAATATATATGGTATGATACAAGATTCACGCATTTCATTGCGAGAAGGTTTGTTTTCTTTTAATATAGGAAAAAAATTCTATATTCCATACAATGAACTCGGAATGCTTATGCAAGTAAAACCTTCCTCTTGAAATTTGTAAAAGAGTGAAGTGGTATCGAGATTTGCAGTGGAATAGGTTTTTTTTAAACCCTACATTATGCTCATGTCAAAATTCTAACTACAGTTTTGTTAAATATACATAACCACTTATGTATGCTTAGGTTTAAAGTTGAAATCGGGCATCTAAATCAAAGGGACTATTACGATTTCAGCGGCATTCGTCAGCGACATAAAAAATCATTAAGTGACGTTTTTGAAGTATCACTGTGCATCACAACAAAATGGGTTCCGTAATGTAATGTTTTATTGATGACAACATTGAGTCATCGATATATCTCCATCTAATTTGAGTCTTATTTCATCGTAATTTACATATAAATTGTTTCAATACTTCAGTAATCTTAAGTTCCTCAATGATTTTGTACAGCTGTAGCCACGTAAATTAAGGATTCTTTTAGAATAAGATTTCACTATTTTTAGCTTACCTCAACGAAGCTAGGGGAGCTAATGTAATACCCTCAGCGTCTCAGGTTAAAGTTTTTGAAGCAGAATTCTTTTCTGACAAGTACATCCATGACCGGTCGGCAGGGGACGCTCACTCCTCCATGGCACCTAACCCACCTCTGATGTCTTATAGGTCCATATTTCCTCTGCTCCTAGTTTGTTATGTTTAATGGACTTTTGAGCTCGAATACTGTTCGTTATCTCCACATACTTCATTGATCAGAGTTGCATGGATAATGTTTTCATTGTGTTTCATTTTACCAGTCCAGGCTTCAATTGCTGCATTTTCAGCCAAAGAATGACCAGGTACTATAAGCCCCATATTGACCAAACTTACACAGGTGATACATATATGGATATACAAAATTAGACTTGCTTCGGATGCTGGATTTGACCTACATTTTCTGGATGATTAGGTTTAAGTTTATGCAGCAGGATCAATGCAGTGTAAATTCAAGCCCTCCCAAGACCAAACTAGCTTGGATTTTGCTTCTAGTGAAGTACTCTAACAGACTTGCTTTGTATGCCAGATCCGACTAGTATTTTCTGGATGAGTGACCAGTTTAAGTTTTTAAGTTTTTGGGATAAGTCCATTCCCGAGTAACTCCAAGCCTTATCTGGACCAGTGTGGGACTTTGCCGTACTTAGAGATAACATTCGTTGAGATGAGCTGAGTAATCTTTTATTACCTGTGTTTATTCTTCTGTTATTGATTTTTCTTTTAAATGTGTAAAGAATATATTTATGGAAGCTGGTTCAAAAGAGAAAAAGAGTGGGAAGATGCAGCACTGCAACAACCAGGGATTATTTTGGTTCTTTACTATGAAGATCTGATAAAGATATGTTTGCATAACTAGTAATTCCATAAATTAGAGCAAACTTTGCAGATATTTTTAGATGTGATATATATATATATATATATATATATATATATATATATATATATATATATATATATATATATATATATATATATATATATATATATATATATATATATATATATATATATATATAAACGTTTACTTAAGAATGGGCTGGAAACGTTGACTCGCATCTCTAGTTTTCTTGGTCTGCCATCTGATCCTACTTTCCTGCAAGCTGTATACAATGAATGTTCCTTCAATGAAGTGCAAAAGAGAAGGAAGGGCACGCCTGATGAATTTATTTACAGGAAAGGTAGAATTAACAATTTAGTTATCATTCTGTAAATTGATATTTTGTCATTTTAAGAAAGTCAGACATTAGAGTCGAGCCAACAAAGATAGGAATTTAGACCGGGCATGGAGTCTGTGTTTTATGTTTTGTCCGAAAGTCTTGTGACTTAAACATTTAATGCCAGATATTAAAAAAACAGTCACTACCAAGTTTAAGGTTTCAGGGTTTCAACTAGCAATCTTCCGTACAAGAAGTGAGCTCTCAACTCAGTCATTGCTGTGATGTAAACAGGTTACTTTAATTTCCACTACCGAATGTCATACGGGATACAACAACTTCAACGTTAACCTAGCACAAGAGAAATTTAACCCGCTTCAAAGAGTTGTGATTTTTTTCTGAAAAGATTGATATCGTTAATACCCGTATTAACGAGTAAAGAAACTGAAACATTTTGTTGCTTATATTTATATCTTTTAAGGATAAAACGGGGAGAATTTTGTATTTAATAGTATGTATTATCAATCCGTACGTTACAAAAGGTTGAAGGGCCATAAAATAGTAGACCTTTAACACTTATTTCATACATGTATTTGGCAGTTTTGGAGCTACAAATGGTTTTCAATTACCGGATCTAACTAGTTAAAAATTCACTTATTGTTATAGCTGCATATGACAGTAATACGTAATGTGTATATTCTTAAGAAATAAAGGAGAAAATAGTCAATGGATATAAATATTATCAGATTAAAAAGAATGAATTGGTTTCTCCTTTTATTCGCAATTGATATCCGAAGTTATAGAAAATGTTATAAAACAGAAAGAACAGAATTTAGCATTTTTTTTGAAGCTTTATACAGCTGTTAAACTCACCCTTTCCCAATGCAAAAGTTGAAACTAAGGGTATAAATTACAAATGTATGTGAGGAACTTGACCGAGATTTGTTTTTGTTTGAAGAAGTAGAAATTAAAATATAAATGATATCTACGAGGTCTGGTATTTATTGTATACATGCATAATAAGTTTGAAATCTTTTCATATATTTTGAAGAAGTAGAAATTGAAATATACACGATCACTTCGAAGTCTGGTTTTTATTGCATATACAAGCATAAAAGTTTGAAATCTTTTCATCTGCAGTATTTGTTTATTTTACAGGCACTGTGGGTGATTGGAAATCACGTTTTACTGTTGCTCAAAGCGAGAAATTTGATCTCATTTTCAAGGAAAACATGAAAGATACGAAGTTAAAAATACATTTAAATTAATTTGTAGAAAATATTACCATTGCCAATCTTATATTCCGGAGTGGATGAACTGTCATATGAAATTTAAAACATTGCATAAAATATTTCGGGTATGCTTTCATACTGGAATTATACCACATGCTTAGCGTAAAGCTACACAGATTACAAACTACATGAGGCTACACACGGGAAATAATAAAACTTGATTAAAATTAAAAATAAATAGGATACACTCGTCTTCATAAAAACAGATATTAAAATAACTTTCATATATTATGCAAAATTATAAAAGACAACAAGTCGGATCCTAGAATACCTTAATACTTTTTAATTATCGTGGAATCAGTCTTTTATCTGTGGTACTTGTAGCTAAAATCTTCGAAATAGTCTCCTCAAAAAGCTGTATGGGCTGGAGGAGTTCGTCAGTATATTCTTACCTAAATCTATACGATCAGTGATGGCAGTGTTCTTTGCGGTGTATTACCGCTTCGAGTTGAAATTGGACACTAAAAATTTGAGACACCTCAAGACAGAGTTTGTCAATTTTGCAAAAAAAAAAAAAAAAAAAAAAAAAAAAAAAAAAAAAAAAAAAAAATGAAATTTAAAACGAAATATATTTTTACTACATTGAACATTATATGAAAATAAGAGAAAAAACGTCTTCCGCAAAATAGGATTTAATATATAAGTGCTCAAATGTGTTATTTGATAATACATTCTATTTACGTACTCTATCTAAATTTCCCAGGCAATCTGCTACTTATATATTTGATGCTCTTAAAACCCGTCAGAACTTCACGAAAGGACATTCTAATATCACTTTATCTTCATTCATGTGTTTATCTATGTCTTGTCAAAATTTCAACTGTGGCATATACGTCCTTTGGGCCGAATGTAAGAAACTAAATTTATCGTTGTAAAATATGTTGTGTAATTGTATATCAATACATGCCACTTTAATGAATAATTTTTTGCTTACATGTACTTACTCAAGTACTCCTTTAGTCTTTCCGATTTATTGTCTGTAAAATTTGCATCATGCATGGTATTGAAAATGCAAGACATTTATTTATACATAACGACGTTCATTATAGCAGATTTAATCGACGTATTGAATGACATACAAGAAAAATATAAGCCTTTTTAAGATGGATACAAATGTACTTTTGTCATTATCAAATGCCATATGTCAACTAGTTTTTGGTATAGATATCGTTAAGAAGGACAATAAATTTTCCATGAATATTCACATTTTCAATGTTTTTATTAAATCAAAACAAAACAAACAAACACGGAAACAAATAAAAGCCAAATTAAAAAAAAAACATGCATTTTGTTATTACAAAATGTATGCTTATTTTTTATTTGCTGAGACTGCATGCATAGAGACTGCACCGCATTACATTTGTTTCATTTGCAAAATAATTAAATCCATTAATCGCAAACAGTTTCCGTGCATAATGCATGTGTAATACATGTTGGTCTTTTTCTATTGTTTTATTAAACACCAACGTTATCAAAATTAGTTTGAATTAATCTTGTAAATCATTTTGCTACATGTATACGAGATTTCAAAGTGATATTCATATTTAATGAAATATAACAGGAACATGCTTTTCAGAGAATTCTTTTCTTAGCCTCTTTGTGTATTATATAAAATCTACGACTTTCAATGAAATGTACATGTGAAATCATGTAATTTGTTATGGGAGATATGTGATAATACCTGTACATCATTGTATAAATGTCTGATACTATTGTAAATCGGCACAGATAAATGTGCCTCAGGTCAATTTAACATAAATTATTTTTGTACCAAAAGGTACCATTTTCTATTCTTACCAATTTATTGGAATAAACAGAAAGCTGTATTATATCTAGTCAAAGAAGATGAAGGAATAAAATTATAATAAATTATATACATTATTTTATAGTGTGATTATTATCTTATAGATTTCAATAACTGAATTTGTGATGAATTATATATATATATATATATATATATATATATATATATATATATATATATATATATATATATATATATATATATATATATATATCAGCTGTCTCGTTTAAAGTCATCATTTCGTAAGTTCTATGGTCGATACAATGACCTTGTCAGCAAATACAATTTATCATTAAGTCAAATGCTGACTGACGTTTTTCATACTAATTGTTAGGCCATTATTAACACACTGAATTGTCGACGGATTTTTCCGTTATTTCCCGATCAAGACAAGGAGCACACGGCGGGTGTGACCGGTCGGCAGGGGATGCTCACTCCTCCATGGCACCTGATCCCACCTCTGATGTTTGGAGGTCCGTGTTTGCTCTGTTCCTACTTTGTATTGTATTATGGACTTTTGAGCTTGAATACTGTTCGTTATCTCCATATATTTCATATATATATATATATATATATATATATATATATATATATATATATATATATATATATATATATATATATATATATATATATATATATATATATATATATATATATATATAATATTTTTAACAGTGAAATACTGTAATTTATTTACTGAATAAACTGACACAGTGTGAAACAGTGTTGCACAGTGTGAAAGGATATCAAAGTGGTATTCTCACAGTGTGAGAATATCAGAAGTGAGGCAAAACTTACAAATCTCCTTCTCTTCACGAAGAGTGTTTTTAAAAATTCCCTGGCCTGTTATAAGATAGAGTTAATGAGCCATCCTGACAGAGACTAATAGTTATACTGCCAACGTTTTCCCAAATATGTCGTTAAAAATCTATGTTTACAACGTTTATCAATCTCGAAATCGGTTAGCTATATGACGTCTCAACCGCTCAACTATTACGTCACTTCATTTTCAAACTTCAGGAGTTCGACAACATATTGCTTAGTTACACATAAATACAAAATCATCATTCTTATTGTGACGTCAAAAAGCGCTAATATTAATTTACGCATTAGCAAAGTTAATTATGACGTTATGACATAACGTAAGTAATTTAATGCGGGAAATAAAAATTTTTCATACTAATAATACAGATATATATGGCGGGAAAAAGTATTTATCTGATACAAAATATAATCATGTAGCATTTAGAACAGGTTTTTATCTGTCAATTAAAAGTTTTTCTTTGGTTTCACGTTCTCTCTCTGTGGTATTCCTTCGAAATTTGTAAAAGGGCAAAACGGTAAAATTGGGCTTTTTCTTCTTGGCACAGTTTCTAATATGGTCACTGACAGGGGTACACTGGTATTTTGGTTCCCTAATTTGCTGTCGGTGTACGGTCATCTTGCGTCTTAAGGTGTCTCCTTCTGACCGATATAATTTTCACCGGAACCGGCACAGGTTATCACATGAATAAGATTGGAACTCGTGCACGACATTGAGGTTTAATAGCAAATTTATTTCCGGTTTTAAAAATGAAATGTAGATCCTTCTATCTGGTATGGATATGGACATGTACTTCATCTGGATCTGTTCCATTTATTGACGATGGGTGGTTCATAGTTGTTACTGAAAAAAGATGCTCTAGTAAGGATAGATTTAAGAGAAGGGCTTTGTCGCTTGCTTTTGATAATCTATGAAGTATCTTATATTTTCTTAATGTCAGGATCATCCTCTAAGTTAGGCAGGTTATTCTTTATTATGTTGAAAATTTCCGGATTTCTTGGATTGTGCGTTGTAACGTATGGTATGACATTATTAACGGGTTTATTTTTCACTGTGAAAAATGAAAAATATGTCAATGTAGTGAAAAGCACCATTCTAACTTCTTGTTAATTTAGCTATTTTGATAAAGCAGATAATATAATCTGACTTAATCATCACTGAAAGGAGGTGGTCATTTGTAAATCTTTGTGTTAAATAGATAAATATTATACATTTATTGCATGATCTTGAGGTGATTAGGAAGATGTATTCAGCAAAGAAAAATATATTTTTCAAGGGCTTCGCCAGGGCAAAGCCCTCAGGGAATATGATTTTTCTTGTCTGAAAAATCTTCATATTTTCCTCACGATCATGATGTAAAATTGTTTATTTTACCGAAACAGCCAAAGCTTTAAAAATAATTGCAAACTTTTAAATTCGACACCACTCTCAAATTTTCTTTCAGTTTAAAAAAGAATGAAACACTTAACTGAGGTCCCCATGACACTTCACAGACATTTGTCTTTGATTTCTTTGTTTTTTAACGACATGACGGCAGGGAAATATGAAGTTTTATTGCCCTGTCACGTGTTTGTCTAGAACCAGATAGATAACGCGTTGTACAGAATTATTATAATGAGCTATAATAATATTCTAAGTGCTTTCAGAATCCAAGTTTGAATGCTAGTTTGCACTTCATAAATGTTAAAGGTCTTCCATCCAAATAATCTCTTTAGATATATTCTTTACTTAAAATGTATAATATTGTAACACTACTGGACGAAAAAAGTGCTGAGAATCCCTAATTTTACTGATGATGTTTGATAATTACTGATAGGTGCTGTTCTTGTTGATAATTACTGATATTTACTGTTATTATTACTGTTATTGCTGATAATTTCAGTTTTTTTCTGATAAATACTGATAATTACTGTCGTCTTTACTGTTGAGTCTGATAAATACTGTTTGAAGGGGCGTTACAAGCTAGCCAATATTTGTGTTACCATTTTGTTCATCAAATCTCGCTTATCTAATTAAGGTGGCGATGTAACGCCCCATAACATATTTTTCAGTTAAACACAAATATTTCCATGTTGTTTATAATTAAACTTTTTTATTAGTAGGACTGTTAGTCTAGTTGCATGCTTTTTGATTGGGCATATTAGGTACTTTTATGAAGAAGGTTGTTATGTGTATTTCTATTTGTTTATTGTCATTTATGTTCAATAAATGACCTATTTTATCTTTAAACTATGGATGGTAGGCAGACAGACATAGATACTGTTGCTGTGCTGTCGATGCTGAGATTTACTGATAATTACTGTGTTCATTGTTCTTTAGCTGAGAAGATGCTAAAAAAACGAGTGATAATTAATTGTTTTAAAGAAAGTATTTTATCAACAAATTCATTACAGTCTATTTAGTAGTTAAATTCTAAATGAAAAAGTCACATGAATTATTTGTTTTTATATTTCATTATTCATTTATTTCTTTTTATCTTATTACTATTTTTTACATCTTAATGTTAAAATTAGATAATAAATGTTTATGTTTTCCTTTCTCTTTATATCTCTCCTTAGTTATCAATATCTGAACGAAGGAAGGGTAGTCATGCAGTGGTTACCCTACCAAGGTACTTTTTATAACAATTTTTTATTCACAAAGGTTAAAAATTCCCATCGCATATTATTTTTCACGTGTATTTGTACTGTCGTAAAAATTTTTAGGAAGCATCTTTAATACAGTCATAGGTTGCAATTATTAATTTATATATATTTTCATGTAGAGAATCTGAATATTTGAGAACTATCATGCATGAGAGGGTTCCGTTTGCTCTGTTAGTTGAGAACCCCCCCCCCCCCTTTTACATACCATTCTCCTTTTAACAAGGCAGTATTAAATACTTCTCACAAAAAAATTATTCATGTACATGTACATGTAATATATACTATGTCTATTTTATAGCTGGTGCGCTCTAGTTCTACAATTTATGTCCTCCCCGCGATTTTTTAAATATCAATTTGTGGTATCAAGCTTCCTATCTTTCGTTATTTTTGTTTTGCTTTGTTTTGTTTTTTTAATTTTTTTTAAGCCATCAGTAACGAACTCTTCCGCAGTATGATTTTCATTCAATGAAATACGCATCTTTCAATCAGTTAAAAAAAACAAAATAAAACAAAATTTGAAATTACTTGGTTGTTCCAGGTGCGGATCCAGGATTTTTTTTTCCGGGGGGGGGGGGGGGGCACCCCTCTCAAAAAAAAATCCTAACCAAAAAAACACACGTAAAATCCACGTTCCAAACGTGAAAAAACACCTATTTCGTAGTGGTGATGGTGTGGATTACGTTTTCTAGGGGTGTCCAAAGTCATTTTTTTATTTGCTTTAGTATATACGTTTAATAACTCTGCAAATTCCGAGGAAGGGGGTCCAGACCCCCCTAACCTCCATCCCCCCCTTAAATCCGCTCATGTGTTCTAAAACACCATGTAAAATATTCACATGTCCACCACGTGTAGAAGTTTCTACTTTCTTTTCGAGAATCGGGTCAGATATTAGTACATTCTGTATTTCTTACGACATGCATTTAGTAACATAAGAAATAACTTTGTACAGAGAGTATGATATTTGTTTTCCATTCCATTTCTCGTTGTGCGAGACCAATGTCTGTACACGCGACATGATTCAACTGGTTATTCAGACTGTAGCAGAAAAGGGGGGATGAAATACTGTTAACTCAGATGATACAAGTAGTAAATATAAAGAAATATTAAAATGTTGTTGTGAAAATTAAATTCAAAAGAGTAATGATTGAAGAAGGTTTTAATAGCCCTAAGCTCTATTTCAACACCTTCTCAGCTTAAGAACAATGACCTCAGTAATTATTATCAATCTCAGCATCAACAGCACAGCAACAGTACATGTATTTATCAGTATTTATCAGACTCAACAGTAAAGACGACAGCAATTATCAGTATTTATCAGAAGCAACTAAAATTATTAGCAACAACAGTAATAATAACAGTAAATATCAGTATTTATCAGCACGAACAGCACAGTATCAGTAATTATCAAACATTATCAGTTAAAATTGGGATTCTCAGCACTTTTTCGTCCAGGGGCCCGTTTTACAAAAGAACTTACGACTAAGACTAGGACCAAAATTTAATTCTGCTCATAACTTTCTAGTTTACATTTAATAGAAAATGGTTTTAATATTTTTAAAAGGTATGTGGAAAGATACTTTTACATTAGCAATTTTAAACAGAATAATTAATGTACAATTTTACAATCAACTCAAGTTTTTGGTCTTAATCGTAAGTTTTTTTGTTAAACAGGCCCCAGTAGTGTGAGTTCCCCGGGGATGGCCTTTCATAAATGTAACATCATACTGTACACATATATATGTATGTAGGTTGGTACTTCAGTCCTGAATAACTTCAATATTGTTAACAAAACGAGAGTTTCTCAAAGGAAACAATAATTTATTAACACATTTCAGCATTAACAACATCAGATAGAAAACGTGAGTCTGGTCGACGGCGTCTATTGTACTGGAAAATGACAAAAAGGGGTCGGGTACAAGGTGACCGTCAAATCTATATCATATAGTAATTGAATAAAAAATAATGTTTCCAATGAATAAGAAGGTGTCGAGTGTCTTAGGAGATAATTGGCTTAATAATTCTCACCATAATTGGATTATCGAAGAGCATTTGGAATTTTGAATTTGGCGCTGGGAGAACTTTAGACAAGATTGTCTGCTTTTATTGGTTGATCGACACCGCACAAGATGAGTTTTGCCGTGCAGTGCCAAACAAGTTTGTCGTACACATAGAATAAATAATTAAAACATACTATGATTTAACAAATACACATGGATTAAATTAACGTGAGTATGCTGTATATTATCTTAATCTATAAGTAAATATTCCATTCCTAGAAAATTTACAATTGTCATAAAAACATCGGATCGTGTTGCAAACAATGTCAACTAAATACTGTCAAATAGGAGCACAATGATAAGCTATTGAAGGTACAAATGACTGTCTGACAATAATAAAAGAAATCGTAAGAATTGTTATAGCAGCAATCTTCTAATTATTTCTAATAATGGACAATTAGAAAATCATAGGATTACAAAATTCGAAACTCTGGCTAGTATGTACGTCACATCAGCAAAGATGGCATCGGGTTGCATACAAGAGTATCCAGAACAAATAATCACGCTATTACAGTTCTTTAAGATTATAATATCTCCCCCCCAGTTCATGAATAATCACAAGAAAACGTGTACTTTTTAAAGGTATGTGATCCAATTCATTAGATACCGAATTAAATTAGAAAAAGGATTATTTATATATCAGCATGTGCTATAAATAGAATAAATACATGTACATCTCAAAGCAATTGAAATAATGGCTTTACAAAGACGCAGTAATAAATTACATAATAAAATACAGTATGGCAGAGTTAAATGATGTCAAAATTTTATATTTCATGTACATAATATAGGTCTTACATTATTTAGCGTGTACGATATTTAGCGGAAATTAATTTTACAACAATTTAGTATAGATGTGATTAAGCACTTTCTGAAGGTGCTGGATATAAATATATACAAATATATATATATAACATTTAGCAATGTACTAGATTAAACAGAAGATTCCTTCGATATATCTATATGATTGTTGACCAATGACGTGTCTGTTAATTAAATTTGTTCTTTGCACTTACATGTACGTATAATGTTTGTTGGTTATACTGATTGGAAGAATTCTCTGTTATATATTGTAATGATCATTGATGCGAAATATAATGTCATACAGACAAACAAGTAACTCTCACAACAAGGTATCAAAAATGACCTAGTACAAAAATAGATGAACCTTTGAAAGAATGCAGAGTACAGTCAACGACCATTTATGGATTGGTGAATGTGTTGACCTCTTGTGGTATGTTTAGAAGTTTAAAAATATTAAGCCACATTAACATTCCATAAACATCAAAGTCTAGTATTATAAATCCAGAGTACATTTGCATCTCCTTCCCTCTGCCACTTACACACTAAAACTAAATACGATTCTCTGTCTTTTTTCTACGTAGAACGATCATTGTCTGAAAGTAGAAAGTATACTGAAACGCAAAAGAAACGCAACAAGCAGTAATCTACAAATATTTGAACCTTTTAACTAATGATTTTCAAAACTGATTACAGTTAAGTTAAACTCGATTTAAAAGCATCAAAGATTTGCTAAAAATGTTAAATGATTACCTTTTAACTTTAGAAAGTAACACATGACTGTTAAAACACCCCCCTTTTCAGCCATTCAATTATAGCGTGGAAGACTGCCATGCACAACAACTGCAGCTTGATTTCCACGATGCAATAAGTTCATCAATCTCGGGATCTGAGAGAAAAAAATATTCTTTGCCATTTTTAAATGTCCGTTTTTCAGATGATGAAGTCGAATTTTCTCTAACCTAGCGCAGTGTAGTAACACTTGGACTTCCGGTCAACGGACTATCATTCATGCAAATGATACGTATGAGCCTGTTAAGGCGTGTTGTCGTGCATTTTTGCATCTGCAAATCTCCATCACCTTTATTTTCAGATTTTCCAGCCAGAGCACTTGAAATGCGTACTTAAGTCATTTTCAGGAAGCCTTGACATCTCTTCCGGAAACGAAAGGAGAATTTATTTTGCGAAATATTGCTGCATTACTTATGATAAACAGATACAAACCCTTACAACCCAATATTTTTGTCAAATGTTTTGTTAAACATGCAATTTTTGATTTCTGTTCAGCGGGCTCAAACTTAACTTCCGGTTATGGCATGAAAATCATTCAACCGTTAAATTATCAATACTTACAAAGTTGAAGATATCCGTACTTTTTAGATACAAAATTATATCCTTTATATGATTTTCCCCTCTAAAATAGGATGTTGCGTTTCTTTTGCGTTTCAGTATATATACAACGATCAAGCAGCAGTATTGATTTCACGACTTGGTGGCCATAGTATGATGGCGAGTAAAGAGAAGATCAGAGTTGACGAAATAGTTCTGCCGGATTTTAAACCACTTCTACAAGATGCCAATCAACTCCTCAGAGACATTGAAAACTTACCTATGAGGAAAGATGATGTTCTGATCAGTTCCTATCCCAAGTCAGGTAAGCCTTGTTCCAAAATTATGAAATTGTCCAAATCACATGTGATATAGTATTTGTTCATGACCTGGTATTAATCCCAGATCATCCTGCATGACTGGTAGGGTATTGTAGAATTTACATGGTCCTTTATTTCCCTGAAAGAATTCAATGATTATACGGATACAGTGAGGATATTCATGTAATATTTAACAGTTTAATGTTGAGAGAGCTGAAAATGTTATTTTTAGAAATAGAAGAAAACTACATGATAATGGAAAGTGGCGTATACCGTAAATCATTTAATTTTGGCGACTCCTTATATTCTCGAGATAGTCGTTGACTCTTTATAAGGGAGAGAAAATTTTCACGAATTGTGGTTTTTACTCTATGTAATCTTAAGGAATAATAATATACGCGATCATTAAATTTTCGAGAGCACACTTTCTCGCGTAATTACGCGAAAATAAAGTTCTCGCAAATAAAAAGAGTACATAATTAGCAAATAGAAGCTGAAGATATAAGTTTATGTACCTCGGTCTACAACGGATTTACAACAGAAATTTAATATAAAATAAATATAATCTAAAATAATTTAATTGTGTTTGTATTCTAGTCTCTGATTGGTTAATATCCAAAAAGGAACACAAATTATTTCTGTATAACCTGGTTTGGTATGGGGACACACCCCCCTGACAACCAGCTGAATCATCTGTATCCATACAATCCTCTCATTTCCAGTCCTCGGGATTCATGGAAAATTCCATATTTAATAAATGTACCAAACAATAATTCGATCTTACCACATGTAAACAAACAACAAGGCTGCTAGGTCTATGTATCAGTTTTTACCTCCCCTCGCTTCCCATCACTTCCGGTATTTCCGTTACTACGGTTGTATTATCGAGCGGCAAATTTGAACTAATAAAAAGCAACGAAATTTTACACCCATAGTTATTTAATGATTTTAAAATTAAATTATAAGGAATGACTCTAATTCTTGGCCAAATTATTCGAGTATAACCTGGTTTGGGTTAGTTTACGCTGTTTTATAATCCGCTTCGCGGATTATAAAGCGTAAACTGACCCAAACCAGGTTATACTCGAATAATTTGGCCAAGAATTAGAGTCATTCCTTAAATAATCAGTCAAGGTAGAAAAGCAATGTTTTGTCTCAGATCTAAGGTTAGCAAAACTTTAAATATTGAAATTATGGCCTCATTATTTGACACATATGTCAGAAGCATATGAGTTAGGGTGTGAAGTTTGGGAAAACCACAATGCATGTGATGTTGAAAAGATACATTTAAAATTCCAACACACATGTGATAAGTACTTGTTCATGACCTGGCATTAATCTCAGATCACCCGGCATGATTGAAGGGGTATTGTCGAAAATTATACGGTCTCTTATCTAGTTGAAAGGATTTAATGGTTTCAGGTCAGTATGGAAGAAATACAATAAAAGAACACAGAAAGATGAATTAAAATTTGACGAAAAGACTCAAAATTAAATAATATTATTGTAAAAGTCTTGGGCATGATATATCCCATGCAATGTTATTAAAGAAAATGATTACAGAACTGATATGGTTCTTCTTTTTTCCTTATTTTTTTCTTTTTGTTAATCTCCTACTAGTAGTAAAAGGAATATACCCAAAATTTAAAAGTAAAGATATAATTGCCGGGTTAAAAATGATTTTTTTTTTCAGGAAAAAAGATTTAATTTTTAACAGGTACATCTACAGTACCGACCGGACACAACCTAACACCAGAGCGAACCCAAAGCGCACCCCGGGTTCGCTTCCTGGGTTCGCTCGGGGTCCGCTGCGAATCCGCTTTCAGAAAATTTCGGAGCGCTCTGGGTGCGCTTCGGGTTCGCTCTGCGTTCGCTCGGGGTCAGCTCTGGGTCCGCTAGAGCGAACCCAGCGTTCGCTTTCCGGGTTCGCTTTACGCACTCATGCGTGAAGCGGACCCCGCTTTAATCTTGCCGCCAGTAAGCCCCGCCCCTTGTATATTCCAAATTTAGTAGTGAAATCGATCATTACTGTTTTTATGGCGATCGAAACATGTAAATGTAAGTGACAATATGGAGAACGTTGATAATTTTTTAAGAATTACACCGTACATTCGACGTAGAATTAACACTTTTATTTTTCTTAACTTACAAGCTAAGTATATTTCGAAAGAAAAAAAAAGAAAATGGTGTTAAATTTATTTTCGATGTATCGGATGGAGTGAAATTGATAAGAGTATCTTAATAAAAAAAAGCTTTCAAATTCATTTGTTTACATTATTCATGCGTTTTAAAATAAGTTGGAACTTCCAATTGTAATTTCAATTGCTAAATCGTAATTTAAATGTTTGAAAGACAAACAACTGAATTATGATCTTATCTACGAAATAGCTGAGACATACTGTACATGTAAAATGCTAAGTTTCCATATTTGGCAGTTTACATTTAAGCTAGGTTGTCGTTCATTATAGATGTATATGTAGGTCGTGATAATCACTAAAAATTCTCATACAGTGTAACTTGAGTTTCGTTTTACAGATCATTAATTTTATAATTTACTTCCATGCTATAAATCATTGTTTTAAAAGGCGAGTTTAACGGAAGACTTATAAAAAAAAAAAGCAACAACAATCAAAAAACCAAACAAAACAAACAAACCGAAACTAATAACTGGTCCAGTGATAAGAATATATTATTTTTTTAAGTTGTTTTCAAACTACATGTAAATGATCATTTGAATAGTTTGTGTTCCTTACTGATTCATGCCCCCCCCCCCCCCCACTACATACATGTTCATACTGGAGCGACATGTTTACAAACAAAATTCTAAATGTTTAAAAATGAATAAAACAAAAAAGAAAACAAACAAAACATGCATTCAATAACTGCAAACCTGCATGAATAAGTAAAAGAAATTTAGATAATAACGCCCGATGTTTTTTTTTTTTTTTTTGGTTTTGTTTTATTTCCATGAGCCCCCCACCCCTCTCCGTACTCGAATTGTTTTCTATGGGCCAGTTGTAGCTATTTTAATTTCAAATAATATACAGTGTTCTCTCTCTCTCTCTCTCTCTCTCTCTCTCTCTCTCTCTCGTAAAGCTATTTTACATGTACTGATTTTCAGCATTCAGGTGGCAACAAATTACATGAATATGTACTCTTCATGCAACGTACCAAAGAACTATGACGTTTCTAAATTCAAAAATTAAAAAAAAAAGAATAATTATTGAATTTCTCATTGATAACGTGTCCAGACGAGGTACATGTAACTTAAAGAGCATCGAATGTAGGGGGAGTATATACTCAGGTATACCGTGACCATGGAGACAGTATACATCCAGCTAGCAAGAGTCAATTAAAAAAACCCACCGCAATTGCTCTTAACACCCGCAATATCTTCGAAACAGGTGGATGATAACCGACACGTGATGACCTTAGCTTTACTTTGAAACTATACTTATTAAAGTGTTAAAATTAAATAATTATGACAATTACAAAGTTCAAAAAGAGGTACCTATGTAATGAAAAAATATATGTACGTTTTCGTATTAAGGTAAGTTCAACTTACTAAAGTTGGAATTACGTGTACTTTTCATGAACAGGTATAAAACGTACCCGTCTAGTAATATCCATATAAAGTATTTCGAAAATTACATGTAGCACAGGTAAGAGGTTCGTGAACATGTAAACCTGTATATGCATGTATATATCGACGCGATAAGCATTTCTGCGTTTTTTGTTTTTGTTTTTTTTTTTTGGTTTGTTTGTTTGTTTGTTTGTTTGTTTGTTTTTTTTTTTTTTTGACTGACTTGCAAGTAGTTACAAAAATTCAAAAACATACAATGTAAGGTCTACATGTAGGATCATTAGAATTGACAAAATAATCTTTCCCTATATACATGTACTTAAATCAAGCTATTTATTAAATTCTGGTAAAAGACTAATTAAAAAAAATATCACAGTATTTACAAAAATTAGATTTTTTTTCTCCAATTTACGTATTGACATAATGCACATTTATACTGTACAATGTATATTTAATTTTTTTCACGATCAATTATTAAGATCGATAATTTCGATGTTGATCTGGATAAATTAAAACGTGCATGTAAATTGAAATAATAAATAAAAATAAATAAATTAAAGCACGTACATGTTTTTAAACTGTATCTTGAGATAATAAAATACTATAATTTATCGAAGACCTGTGTTTTTTAATTCTTTTTTTTTTTTTTTAGTAACAATTGTTATGACCATTATTATCTTCTTTTTTTTTCTATTATGAATTAAGGTACTTATTGTCTGATAAATTTACGCAATGTATATTTATATATTAATGGATTTTAAAAATATAAAGAAAATAAATATGTAAATATACATGTAACATGATAATACCTGGATAATATAAATATATAATGTATTAATAGATTTTAAAAATAAAAAAAAATAATGCAAATAGATGTGTAAATATTGCATGTTGTCTGGAGAATTAAAATATATAAATATAAAATCATGTTTAAAAACCATATTAATAATATTTTTACACTGTACATTCACACGCTTTGCTTGTACAATGTGTAGATAACAAACTGGCATGTTGACTTGTCGATGCGCTGATGGTCAACGCATTTTATCCCTTATCCTGATTGACAGACCTGTTCGGCATGTTGATTGGTCGACGCGCTGATGAGTTAATCGCTAATCCTGATTGACAGCTCTGTTACGCAACACCGAACGCGCGTTCGCTTTCTGGGACCGCTACTGAATTTGGGGTTCGCTTTCGGCATTCGCTCTGGGTCCGCTCTGGGTTCGCTGCGGGTTCGCTACGGGTGCGCTCCGGGTTCGCTCGATCGGGGTCAGCACTAGCGGACCCCAAGCGAACCCGAAGCGACCCCAGAGAGCGAACCCGGGGTGCGCTCTGGGTTCGCTTTCTGTTAGGTTGTGTCTGGTCAGTACTGTAGATATCATGAATTAAACGAGCAAGTTGATTAACGAAAATTCTATTAATAATTATCACGGAGGTAGAGATAGCGCTGACGGGAAAAAAGTCTATCAGAAAAATTAACTAGGTAAAAATAGAGACTGTCCCTGGATAACATTTAGTCTATATAATCATTAAAACAAATAATTATCACAAAACACAAATTGCACGAACTTTGTTAGTGTTACTTACATTTTGATATGCTAATAAATTCGATTATTACAGCACAAGAGAGTATTTGGCTTTGATTTTGGCGAAGTAAATTTTGACACAGACCCAGAGTAAACAGTAGTCAGCCTCAGCAATTTTAATGAAATAATGTTTTGAAATGATAAAATATGTATTAATATATTTAATTCATTCTAGGAAACCATTGGCTGAATGAAATCGTCCCTCGTCTTTTGCAAGGAACAGTTGAGTCTTCCCACAGGTTGATATACACTTTTTTGGCGTTCGTGCCCGATCTGCAGGTTCTAGAATCGGTGCCCTCTCCTAGGACTATGTACCCACTGACTGGTCTGTGTTTTTGGATGAGTTCTTTCGTGGAGGTATAAGTATCACACTATATTGAAATACAGCCTTCCCTCATAAAAAAAGAACAACTTAAGGAAAACATACAAGAAGAGTGTGGGAAATTCGTAAGAAATTATCAATATATGAAACCTTTAGAGACATGAAGGTACTGCACAGCATTCTACGATAAAAGGTCCGCTTTGGGGTATATCACACGAAAAAATAGCCTATTCAACAGTATAATAATCTAAAGGACATAGGAGTGGTCTTCAAAATTATTATCCAAAATCTGGTATAGTAAATATATTACAACAATTCGATATATCCGCGGTCATCAGGCAATGTTATGGAATTAAATGCTTAAACAGTATTCATTTTTTTTTTTAATAAACCTGAATCGTAAATATATTACAACAATTCGATATACCCGGGATCATAAAGTAATGGTACGGAATTCGATGCTTAAACAGTAATCATTTTTAAATAAACCTGAAATTAACCTATTATTTGAGTATAGCAGACACAAAGCATCAGTGGGGTCGGAGGCTGTCCTCTTTTTTTCCAAACATAACTTTTTACTATTGAAAATGTTCATTGAAAGGCCGGTCCCCCCCCCCCCCGGCCCACTTTTTGTTGCACTATAGTCAAATAAAGATAACGTAGTAGAGTACGAATAAAATTTGGAACTGAAAGAAGTTGGAACCTCCAACCCCCCCCCCCCCGCCATCCCCCCAACCCACCCACCCCCGACCTCCACACCCCACGAAAAAGGATTCTCTAGTTTCTACAAATGTCCTTTGTTTCTTTTTGCTTGTCAAGATTTCTTTTAACGTAAATTGATAAAAAAAATTATCTGGCTGCCCCCCCCCCCTGCTTACTTTCAAAAACGTTGCTACGTTCCTGTATAGAACGGTAAAACATGATTTTTAAAATTTCGCACGAATCTGGCATCAAGTTAAAATTTCGAGGAAAAAGTCGGTATGGAAGTTAATTTTCAGAAATTAAAGTTATAATTCTTGGCAATAGATATATGTATAATCAACTTTTTGTTTAAAAATATCAAAAACACTATAATATATTTCGAAGTTAGAAGTGAAATTTTATAAAAGAGACCACAATTTTTATCTTATTCATTTTCTTATGCCGAAAAAGTATTTGATTCGCAAATTAGGTTCTGTAGTCACTTTTAGGTAAATTCCAGTGCATGATTTGTGTGCAATTTAAAGCAAAAAGTTACGGAAATTAATCTATTCCTCTGCGACATGATATGGCATGATACAAGAATCATGCATTTCTTTGCGATAAGGTTTGTTTTCTATTAAAATATATATTAAAAAAAATTCTATATTCCATACAATTAACTTGGAATGCTTTTGCAAGTAAAACCTTCCTCTTGAAATTTGTAAAGGAGTGAAGTGGCATTGACATTTGCAGTAGAATAGATTTTTAATCCCTACATTATGTTCATGTCAAAACTCTAACTACAGTTTTCGGTAAATATATGTAACCACTTATGTATGCTTAGCTTTAAAGTTGAAATCGGGCATCTAAATTAAAGGGAATATTACTATTTCAGCGGCATTCGTTAGCGACATAAAAAAATTACTTGGTCATGTTTTTGAAGTATTACTGTGCATCACAACAGAATGGGGTCCGTAATGTAATGTTTTATTGATGACAACATTGAGCCATCGCTATATCTCCATCTAAATTTGAGAGTCTTATTCCATCGTAATTTCCATATAGATTGTTTCAATACTTCAGTAATCTTACATTCTTCGATGATTTTGTACAGCTGTAGCCATGTAAAATTAGACTTAAAACGTGCATATATTTATGAGATGAGCAGGATGTAAGGATTCTTTTAGAATAAGATTTCACTATTTTTAGCTTACCTCAAAGAAGCTAGGGGAGCTAATGTATTACCCTCAGCGTCTCAGGTTAAACTTTTTGAAGCAGAATTCTTTTCTGACAAGTACTTCCATGCATTATATTGATCAGAGTTGCATGGACGATGTTTTAGTATGTTTCATTTTACCAGTCCAGACTTCATATGCTGCATTTTCAGCCAAAGACTGATCAGCTAACTATAAGCCCAATATTGACCAAAATTGCAAGGATGATACATATATGGATGCACACAACTAGACTTGCTTTGAATGCTGGATTTGACCTACATTTTCCGGATGATTAGGTTGAAGTATATGCAGCAGGATCATTCCAGTGTAAATTCAAGCCCTCCCTAGACCAACCTAGCTTGGATTTTGCTTCTAGTGAAGTACTCTCATAGACATGATTTGTATGCTAGATCCGACCTGCATTTTCTGGATGAGTGACCAGTTTAAATTTTTGGTATAAGTCCATTCCCAAGTAACTGCAAGCCCTATCTGGACCAAAATTGCATGAATGCTACATCCCTACACTACTAGATTATTAGTTTAATGTGGGACTTTGCCGTACTAAGAGATAACATTCGTTGAGGTGAGCTTAGTAATCTTTGATTACCTGTGTTTTCTTCTGTTATTGATTTTTCTTTTACATTTGTAAAGAATATATTTATGGAAGCTGGTTCAGCCGAGAAAAAGAGTGGGAAGATGAATCACTGCAACAACCAGGGATTATTTTGGTTCTTTACTATGAAGATCTGATAAAGGTATGTTTGCATAACTATTAATTACATAAAGTAGAGCAGATACTTTTAGATGTGCTATGTATATATATATATATATATATATAGAAAGCACAAAGAAATTCACTTTTATAAGGATACCCACTTCCGCCCCAGCCCGGGGTTGAACTCTCGACCTACGGAATCTGTCTCCTAGCAGTACAAGAACAGCGCGTTAGACCGCTCGGCTATCTAGGCAAGTCAAAACACTTGCTTTCGATGCCGATGGAATTCTCACAGCGCTGCCCCGGGCTGGGGCGGAAGTGGGTATCCTTATAAAAGTGAATTTCTTTGTGCTTTCTATATTAATATTTCTTCACTTAGGGCAGTTATGTTAGTTTAAGAGTTGTTGTAAATTGTGCTTTTTATATATATATATATATATATATATATATATATATATATATATATATATATATATATATATATATATATATATATATATATATATATATATATACAGTTGAACTTCGGAATCTCGTACACTGATATCTCGAATACCATGGATATGTCGAAGTGATTCGGAAGTCCCACTTATTCTTTAAGTATTTTACCCCCCGATATCTCGATTATGTCGAAGTTTTTTCTCTGTCAAATCGAGTTCGAGATAACGAGGTTTGACTGTATATATATATATATATATATATATATATATATGTTTACTTAAGAATGGGCTGGAAACGATGGCTCTCATCTCTAATTTTCTTGGTCTGTCATCCGATCCTACTTTCCTGCAAGCTGTCTACAACGAATGCTCCTTCAGAGAAGTGCAAAAGAGAAGGAAGGGCAAGTCTGATGAATTTATTTATAGGAAAGGTAGGATTAACAATTTAGTAATCATTCTGTAAATTGAAATTTTGTAATTTGAAGAAAGTCAGACCTATGCATAAGGCTCGAGCCAGCAAAGTTAGGGATTTAAATAGGGCGTGGAGTCTCGGTTTTATGTTTTGTCCGAAAGCCTCGTGACTTAAACATTTAATTCCAAATATTAACAAACAGTCACTACCCAGTTTAAGGTGTGAGGGTTTGGACTAGCAATCTTCCGTGCAAGAAGTGAGCTCTCAACTCAGTCATCACTGCGATGTGAACAGGTTTCTTTTATTTCCACTATGGAATGACATACGGGATTCAACGACTTCAACCTAGCAGAAGAGAAATTTAACCCGCTTCAAAGAGTTATCTTTTTTTTCTGAAAAGATTGCAATCGTTAATACCCGTATTAACAAGCAAAGAAACTGAAACATTTTGTTGTTTATATTTATATCTTTTAGGAAAAAATGGGGGAAAATTTGTATTTAATAGTATGTATTATCAATCTGTACTTTACAAAAGGTGGATGGGCCATAAAATAGTAGACCTTTAACACTTCTTTCATACATGTATTTGACAGTTTTGGAGCTACAAATGGCTTTTAATTACCAGATCTAACTAGTTAAAAATTCACTTATTGTTATTGCTGGATATGACAGTAATACGTAATATGCCTATTCTTAAGAAATAAAGGAGAAAATATTCAATGGATATAAATATTCTCAGATTAAATAGAATGAATTGGTGTCTCCTCCTTTTCGCAATGATAGCTGAAGTTAAAGAAAATATGTGATAAAACTGAAAGAACAGAATTGAGCATTTTCTTTGAAGCTTTATACAGCTGTTTAACTCACCCTGCTGCAATTTAACATAGATATTTTTTCAAAAAAACGATTTTTTTTTAACATTTTTACCATATGCAAAAGTTGAAACTAAAGGTATAAATTACAAATGTATGTGAGGAACTTGACCGAGATTTGTTTTTGTTTGAAGAAGTAGAAATTAAAATATAAATGATATCTACGAGGTCTGGTATTTCTTGTATACATGCATAATAAGTTTGAAATCTTTTCATATATTTTGAAGAAGTAGAAATTGAAATATACACGATCACTTCGAAGTCTGGTTTTTATTGTATATACAAGCATAAAATTTTGAAATCTTTTCATCTGCAGTATTTGTTTCTTTTACAGGCACTGTGGGTGATTGGAAATCACGTTTTACTGTTGCTCAAAGCGAGAAATTTGATCTCATTTTCAAGGAAAACATGAAAGATACGAAGTTAAAAATACATTTAAATTAATTTGTAGAAAATATTACCATTGCCAATCTTATATTCCGGAGTGGATGAACTGTCATATGAAATTTAAAACATTGCATAAAATATTTCGGTTATGCTCTCATACTGGAATTATAACCACATGCTTAGCGTAAAGCTACACAAACTACAAACTACATGAGGCTACACACGGGAAATAATAAAACTTGATTAAAATTAAAAATAAATAGGATTCACTCGTCTTCATAAAAACAGTTATTAAAATTACTTTCATATATTACGAAAAATTATAAAAGACAACAAGTCGGATCCTAGAATACCTTTGAATTATCGTGGAATCAGTCTTTTATCTGTGGTACATGTAGCTAAAATCTTCGAAATAGTCTCTTCAAAACCCTGTATGGGCTGGAGGAGTACGTCAATATATTCTTACCTAAATCTATACGATCAGTGATGGCAATGTTTCTTTGCGGTGTACTACCGCTTCGAGTTGAAATTGGACACTAAAAATTTGAGACACCTCAAGACAGAATTTGGAAATTTTGCAACAAAAATGAAATTGAACACGAAATATATTATTTTTACTACATTGCAAATTATATGAAAATAAGAGAAAAGACGTCTTCCGCAAAATAGGATTTAATACGTGCTCAAATGTGTCATTTCATAATACATTATTTTCTCATATTCTATGTAAATTTCCCAGGAAATCTGCTACTTATATATTTGATGCTTTTAAAACCCGCCAGAACTTCACGAGAAGGATATTCTAATATCACTATCTTCATTCATGCGTTTATTTCTGTGTTGTCAAAATATCAACTCTGGCATATAAGTCCTTTGGGCCGGATGTAAGAAACTAAATCTATTGTTGTAAAATATGTGGTGTAATCGTATATCAATACATGCCACTTTAATGAAAAATTCTTTGCTTACATGTACTTTCTCAGGTACTCCTTTAGTCGTTTCGATTTATTGTCTGTAAAATGTGCCTAATGCATGATATAGAAAATGCAAGACATTTATTTATACATAACGACGTTCATTATAGCAGATTTAATCGAAGTATTGAACGACTTATACAAGAAAAATATAAGCCTTTTTAATTTGGATACAGATGTACTTTTGTCACTATCAAATGCCATATGTTAACTAGTTTTTGGTATAGATATCGTTAAGAAGGACAATAAATTTTCCATGAGTATTCACATTTTCAATGTTTTTATCAAATCAAAAACAAAACAAACACGCAAACAAAGAAAACCCAAATTAAAAAAAACACATGCATTTTGTTACTACAAAATGTATGCTTATTTTTTTATTTACTGAGACTGCATGCATACAGACTGCACCGCATTACATTTGTTTTATTTGCAAAATAATTAAATCCATTAATCGCAAACAGTTTCCACCCAAAATGCATGTGTTATGCATGTTGGTCTTTTTCTATTGTTTTATTAAACACCAACGTTATCAAAATTAGTTTGAATTAATCTTAATAAATTTTGCTACACGTATACGAGATTTCAGAGTGATATTCATACATGTATAAAGTGAAATATAACAGGAACATGCTTTTCAGAGAAATCTTCTTTTTTAGCCTATTTGTGTATTATACAGAATCTACGACTTTCAATGAAATGTACATGTGAAATCATATGTAATTTGTTATGGGAGATATGTGATAATACCTGTACATCACTGTATAAATGTCTGGTACTATTGTAAATCGGTACAGATAAACGAGCCTCAGGTCAATTTAACATAAATTATTTTCGTACCAACAAGTACTGTTTTCTATTCTTACCAAATTATTGGAATAAACAGAAAGCTGTATTATATCTAGTCAAAGAGGATGAAGGAATAAAATTATAATAAATTATATAAATTATTTTATAGTGTGATTATTATCTTATAGATTTCAATTACTGAATTTGTGATGATAGATAGATAGATAGATAGATAGATAGATAGATAGATAGATAGATAGACGGACGGACGGACGGATGGATAGATAGAAACTAATAGTAAAGATATATATAGCGGGAAAAAGTATATATCTGATACATATATATTATTATAACAGTAACTTGATCCGAGGAGCCGTATCACGTCGAGTTGACAGGCGCGGATCATCAGATCAAACGAGACGCGAAGCGTCGAGTTTGATCTGATGATCCGCGCCTGTCAACGAGACGTGATACGGCTCTTCGGATCAAGTTACTGTTATAATGATAAATTTATTATATACCCCTTTACAACTAGCAAAGTATAATAAAAGGAAAACTTTTTTGGATCAATTACATAACTTTTATCCATTAAACAAACCATTTTGTCAAGGAACTTTTTGATGCGCGAGAATAAAAACGTCATTTATCTGTGTACTACGTCATCAGTTTCAGAGAGGGGTGATATGGATTCAGAAAACCACAGTGTGGTGATCTGGAAAGTCGGATCACACTCTGTAAAATTAACAGTAACAAAAACAAAGAAATTGATGGGTATATAATAAAAAATATAATCATGTAGCATTTAGAACAGGTTTTTATCTGTTAATTAAAGTTTTTCTTTGGTTTCACGTTCTCTCTCTGTGGTATTCCTTCGAAATTTGTAAAAGGGCAAAACGGTAAAATTGGGATTTTTCTTTTTGGCACAGTTTCTAATAGGGTCACTGACAGGGGTACACTGTTATTTTGGTTCCCTAATTTGCTGTCGGTGTACAGTCATTTTGTGTCTTCAGGTGTCTCTTGTCTGACCGATATAATTTTTGAAAAATGAAAAATATGTCAATGTAGTGAAAAGCACCATTCAAACTTCTTGTTAATTTAGCTATTTTGATAAAGCAGATAATATAATCTGACTTAATCATCACTGAAAGGAGGTGGTCATTTGTAAATCTTTGTGTTAAATAGATAAATATTATACATTTATTGCATGATCTTGAGGTGATTAGGAAGATGTATTCAGCAATTTTTTTTTTTTCAAGGGCTTCGCCAGGGCAAAGCCCTCAGGGAATATGATTTTTCTTGTCTGAAAAATCTTCATATTTTCCTCACGATCATGCAGTAAAATTGTTTATTTTACCGAAACAGCCAACCCTTTAAAAATAATTGCAAACTTTAAATTCTACACCACTCTCAAATTTTCTTTCAGTATATAAAAGCCAATGAAACACATAACTGAGGTCCCCATGACTCTTCACAGACATTTGTCTTTGATTTCTTTGTTTTTTAACGACATGACGGCAGGGAAATATGAAGTTTTATTACCCTGTCACGTGTTTGTCTAGAACCAAATAGATAACGCGTTGTATAGAATTATTTTAATGAGCTCGCTTTTTTAAATTGAATGCTAGCTTGCACTTCATAAATGTTAAAGGTCTTCCATCCAAATTATCTCTTTAGATATATTCTTTGTCTTCTCGACGCCACCCTTTACTTAAAATGTATAATATTGTAACACTACTGGACGAAAAGAGAATCCCACATTTTACTGATGATGTTTGATAATTACTGATAGGTGCTGTTCTTGTTGATAAATATTGATATTTACTGTTATTATTACTGTTGTTGCTGATAATTTCAGTTTTTTCTGATAAATACTGATAATTACTGTCGTCTTTACTGTTGAGTCTGATAAATACTGTTTGATGGGGCGTTACAAGCTAGCCAATATTTGTGTTACCATTTGCTCAACAAATCTTGCTTATCTAGTTAAGGTGGCGATGTAACGCCCCATAACATATTTTGTCATATATAATGATACTGTTTTTTCTAGTCCCTTCAATGTACTAGTCCAAATCAGTTAAACACAAATATTTCCATGTTGTATATAATTAAACTTTTTTATTGGTAGGACTGTTTGTCTAGTTGCATGCTTTTTGACTGGGCATATTATGTACTTTTATGCAACAGGCTATTATGTGTATTTCTATTTGTTTATTGTCATTTATTTAATGAATGACCTATTTTATCTTTATTGAGGAGTTCTCTTTATAACTATGGGTGGTAGGCAGACAGACATAGATACTGTTGCTGTGCTGTCGATGCTGAGATTTACTGATAATTACTGTGGTCATTGTTCTTGAGCTGAGAAGTTGCTAAAAAAATCCCGAGTGATAATTAATTGTTTTAAAGGAAGTATTTTATCAACAAATTCATTACAGTCTATTTAGTAGTTAAATTCTAAATGAAATTATTTGTTTTTACATTTCATTATTCATTAATTTATTTTTATTTTATTACTATTTTTACATCTTAATGTTAAAATTAGATCATAAATGTTTATGTTTTCCTTTCTCTTTATATTTCTCCTTAATAAGTTGTCAATATCTGAACGAGGGAAGGGTAGTCATGCAGGAGTTACCCTACCAAGGTACTTTTTATAACATTTTTTTAATTCACAAAGGTAAAAAAATTCCCATCTCATATTATTTTCCACATGTATTTGTACTGTCGTAAATTTTTTCAGGAAGTATCTTTAATACAGTCATTGGTTGCCATTATTAATTTATATTTTCATGTAGAGAACCTGAATATTTGACAAGTAACATGTATGAGAGGGTTCCGTTTGCTCTGTTAGTTGAGACCCCCCCCCCTTTTTACATACAATCCTCCTTTCAACAAGGCAGTATTAAATACTTCTCACAAAAAATTTATTCCTGTAATATACATTGTATACTATGTCTATCTTATAGCTAGTGCTCTCTAGTTCTATAATTTATGTCCTCCCCGCGATTTTTTAAATATCATATTGTGGTATCAAGCTTCCTATCTTTCGTTATTTTTTTTTTTTTTTTTTGTTTTGTTGTTGTTGTTGTTGTTGTTGTTTTTTAAACCATCAGTAACTAGAAATCTTACGCAGTATGATTTTCATTCAATGAAATACGCATCTTTCAATCAGTTAAAAAAAAACAAAATAAAACAAAATTTGAAATTACTTGGTTGTTCCAGGCCCGGATCCAGGATTTTTTTCAAGGGGGGGAGGGGGGGGGGGCACCCCGCTCAAAAAAAAATTCCAACCCAAAAACAACAAAAAACGTAAAATCCACGTTCCAAACGTGAAAAACACCTATTTCGTGGTGTTGATGGTGTGGATTACGTTTTCTAGGGGGGTCCAAAGTCATTATTTATTTGCTTTAGTATATACGTCCGAGGGGGAGTTCCGGACCCCCCCCCCCCTTAGGTCCGCGCATGTGTTCTAAAACATCATGTTAAGGGGATGAAGGACACATAGTCACATGACTCTGTTTAACTACGTCATAGTCTCCGTTTATATAAGTGCAAAACGTGTAAAGCATCAGTTCTTGTATAATTTTTTGACAATTTTTTAACTTTAATTACTATCTTATATAAAAAAAAAAATAAAAGTTTTAACATTCTTTTAAATATTAACAAATTATGAAAAAGATTGATCCACACCTCTGTTTCCCTAAGCTGCGCGTCCAACAAGTCGGTGACGTCATACACGATCTGTTAGTACAGAAAGATCATTCTCGGTGAACAGAGGGGCGGTATTATTATGTAAAAACAGGTCATAATCAGTATATTTTGAAATATTTTGAGAAACGGGGAACACAAAAATTATTTTTGCATGGCTGATGACGGAAATCTTATGTAGGTATATCTTATTTCGCTTATTTAGCTTACATGTGACGTCATAGTTGTTTTTTCCCGTAATCGAAAAATGTAACATGACCCGTTTTTGTCACGCTTATATCCTCTTTAACGATGTCCTGTGAAATAATGAGGTCAGCTTCATCATTCGAAACTTTTACAGTTAATCAATAATTTGAAGGATTTGTATTTCAACGTAAATTGAAAAATATTGAATGATAGAATTTTTTGTAAATTACGTTTTTTATTGTTTTTAAAAGTTGTCTTAAAAAGTGCGTAATTTTCCGTATCCAGATGCAGTGTGATAGACAAAACTTGCTTTTTCGAATTTTAAATCCTAGGTATACTCTGAAATATTTTAAAAGATACATGTCCACACTGATATTTTTTATGTATGCTTAAAAAATCCCATTATGGACAGAGTAATCCGCCCGGAAACATGGAGAATTAAAACTCCACTTAGATACTGTAGGTCATAGTATTTGTCAATCAATATCTCCAAAATAAGGTTAGAAACCTAATGATATAACTGCTTTAAGATATGTGGGACATACTAAATTAGAAATATACAAAATATGAAAAAATTGAATGACAAGTATTTTTTTTCAGCTCAAGGTCCTTCTCCTCCTTAAATATTCACATGTCCACCACGTGTAGAAGTTCCTACTTTCTTTTTGAGAATCGGGTCAGATATTAGTACATTCTGTATTTCTTACGACATGCATTTAGTAACATAAGAAATAACTTTGTACAGAGAGTATAATATTTGCTTTTCATTCCATTTCTCGTTGTGCGAGACCAATGTCTGTACACGCGACATGATTCAATTAGTTATTCAGACTTAGCAGAAAAGGGGGGGGGGATGAAATACAGATGATAGGCTGTCACAAGCAGTAAATATAAAGAAATACATGCATTAAAATGTTGCTGTGAAAATTAAATTTAAAAAAGTAATGATTGAAGAAGGTTTTAATAGCCCTAAGCTCTATTTCAACACCTTCTCAGCTTAAGAACAATGACCTCAGTAATTATTATCAATCTCAGCATCAACAGCACAGCAACAGTATTTATCAGACTCAACAGTAAAGACGACAGTAATTATCAGTATTTATCAGAATCAACTAAAATTATTAGCAACAACAGTAATAATAACAGTGAATATCAGTATTTACCAGCACGAACAGCACAGTATCAGTAATTATCAAACATTATCAGTTAAAATTGGGATTCTCAGCACTTTTTCGTCCAGGGGCCCGTTTTACAAAAGAACTTACGACTAAGACTAAGACCAAAATTTAATTCTGCTTATAACTTTCTAGTTTACATTAAATAGAAAATGGTTTCAATATTTTTAAAAGGTATGTGGAAAGATACTTTTACGCTAGGAATTTTAAACAGAATAATTAATTTTGTACAATTTTACAATCAACTCAAGTTTTTGGTCTTAATCATAAGTTCTTTTGTTAAACGAGCCCCAGGAGTATAGGTTCCCCGGGGATGGCCTTTCATAAATGAGGGACACAAAATATGATATCATACTGTACACATATACATGTATGTAGGTTGGTACTTCAGTCCTGGATAACTTCAATATTGTTATTAAAACGAGAGTTTCTCAAGGGAAACAATAATTATTAACACATTTCAGCATTAACAACATCAGATAGAAAACGTGAGTCTGGTCGATGGCGTCTATTATACTGGAAAATGGCAAAAATGGGTCGGGTACAAGGTGACCGTCAAATCTATATCATATAGTAATTAAATAAAAAAAATAATGTTTCCAATTAATAACAAGGTGTCGAGTGTCTTAGGAGATAATTGGCTTAATCAATTCTCACCATAATTGGATGATCGAAGAGCTTTTGGAATTTTGAATTTGGCGCTGGGAGAACTTTAGACAAGATTGTCTGCTTTTATTGGTTGATCGACACCGCACAAGATGAGTTTTTGCCGTGCAGTGCCAAACAAGTTTGTCGTACACATAGAATAAATAATTAAAACATACTAAGATTTAACAAAATACATATGGATTAAATTAATGTAATTATGCTGGATATTATCATAATCTATAAGTAAATATTCCATTCCAAGATGAGTTTTGCCGTGCAGTGCCAAACAAGTTTGTCGAACACATAGAATAAATAATTAAAACATACTATGATTTAACAAAATGCACATGGATTAAATTAATGTAATTATGCTGGATATTATCCTAATCTCTAAGTAAATATTCCATTCCTAGAAATATTTATAATTGTCATAAAAACATCGGATCGTATAGCAGACAATGTCAATTAAATACTGTCAAATAGGAGCACAATGATAAGCTATTGAAGGTACAAATGACTGTCTGACAATAATTAAAAAAATCGTAAGAATTCTTATAGCAGCAATCGTCTAATTGTTTCTAATAATGGACAATTAGAAAATCATAGGAATACAAAATTCGAAACTCTGGCTAGTATGTACGTCACATCAAAAAAGATGGCAGCGGGTTGTAAACAAGAGTATCCAGAACAAATAAATCGCGCTATTACAGTTCTTTAAGATTAAAATCTCTCACCCCAGTTCATGAATAATCACAAGAAAACATGTTCTTTTTAAAGGTATGTCATCCAATTCATGAGATACCGAATTAAATTAGAAAAAAAAATTATTTATATATAAGCATGTCCTATAAATAGGATAAATACATGTACATCTCAAATTAAAGCAATTGAAATAATGGCTTTACAAAGACGCAGTAATAAATTACACAATAAAATACAGTATGGCAGAGTTAAATGATGTTAAAATTTAAATTTCATGTACATGATATAGGTCTTACATTATTTAGCGTGTACGATATTTAGCGGAAATTAATTTTACAACAATTTAGTATAGATGTGATTTAGCACTTTCTGAAGGTGCTGGATATAAATATATACAAATACATATATAAAATTTAGCAATGTACTAGATTAAGCAGAAGATTCCTTCGATATATCTATATGATTGTTTACCAATGACGTGGCTGTTAATTAAATTTGTTCTTTGCACATACATGTACGTATAATGCTTGTTGGTTATACTGATTGGAAGAATTTTCTGTTAACTTATATATTGTAATGATCATTGATTGCGAAATATAATGTCATACAGACAAACAAGTAACTCTCACGATAAGGTATCAAAAATGACCTAGTACAAAAATAGATGAACCTTTGAAAGAATGCAGAGTGCAGTCAACGACCATTGGATTGGTGAATGTGTTGACCTCTTATGGTAAGTTTAGATGTTTAAAAATATTAGGCTACATCAAAATTACATAAACATGTTCAGTGTTATAAATCCATAAGGCATTTGCATCTCCTTCCCTCTGCCACTTACACACTAAAACTAAATACGATTCTCTGTCTTTTGTTTACGTAGAACGTCTGAAAGTGGAAAGTGTATACAACAACAACGATCAAGCAGCAGTATTGATTTCACGACTTGGTGGCCATAGTATGATGGCGAGTAAAGAGAAGATCAGAGTTGACGGAATAGTTCTGCCGGGTTTTAAACCACTTCTACAAGATGCCAATCAACGCCTCAGAGACATTGAAAACTTACCTATGAGGAAAGATGATGTTCTGATCAGTTCCTATCCCAAGTCAGGTAAGCCTTATTCCAAAACTGTTCAACCAAATTCAATTATGAACCTGTCCAATTTACATGTGATATAGTATTTATTCATGACCTGGTATTAATCCCAGCTCATCCGGCATGACTGGCAGGGTATTGTAGAATTTACATGGTCCTTTATTTCACTGAAAGGATTCAATGATTACACGGATACAGTGGGGATATTCACATAATACTTAACAGCTTAATGTTGTGAGCTAAAAATGTTATATTTAGAAACAGAGGAAATGTGCATCACAATGAAAAGTAGCAGAGACATAAAGGTATCACACCGGTAATTGACCAATCAAAATGAACTTAGTCAATTGTAGTTCCATACATAATGAAGAAATATTTTTTTTATTGTGAGAAATTTTTTAAATTTCCCTTATTCTATTTTTACATTTTTGGTATCTGTGCTTAGGATATTTTATGTACTTTGTAAAATATTAAAGGTTTTTGACAGGAACTATTTCTTTCGGGGCATAGGAGGCCACTTCCTGGGGTGCACACAGGATGTTTATAAACACATTGAATACACGTGGTTTTGAGGGTATTCCTGTTTGCGGATGGAAAAAATCAGAAAATGCCGTGTAGGTACCCTATTTTTTGGTGTCAGCTGATGTGACTGGTAACGTTTAACACTTCCTGCTAAATATTTTTTCATGAATTCGAATACCTGATTTTTAATGATTTTTTATTCTATATAGAATTACATAGTGAAAACAATTACCGGTGTGATACCTTGAAGGTGATTGTGTAAAATCATCTACACCCATATTAAAGGCAGTTTTTATTTTATAAAGGCATATTTCAACAAAATATGTCATTTTATGAACTTTCTGTGTGAAAGTACATATTTTTAAATTTAGAAGCAGGGTTGACATTAATTTATACAGATTTCTATGTAAAATACTAATAATATGTCATGTTTTACCCTCAAAACTCCAAATTATGACTTTCAAAGTAGGATTATGCATCTGACATGTAGAAAGAAGTTAGAAAATGTTGGTTTTTTATTTTAGATGACTTTAAACTCTGTGCACCATCTGACCGCAGTCAATTATAGTGTCTACAGACTTTGCCGTAAAAGCACTTTAGGCTGATTTTTTCAAGAAAAGACTAATTCTGGGTTTGCGAATGAGTTTTCAACAAAAGCGACAACTGCGTTAAAATGTGAAGAAGTAAAACATGTTTTTAAAAAGTGTTAAATTTTACAGAGACTGGGTTTACTTTCATTTTATTCACCTTAAGTGATTCATTTATTACTGGAGTGGAGGAATAGAAATAATGAAATGAGTTAAATTTGTCTAATAAAAGTAATGCACAAATAAAATTTATTAAGAATTTTTCAAAAATAAGAAGCTTATGACCAAAAATGCATAAATACTGTCAAGGCATGAGAGTGAATACTTATTCTGAGTCCCAACCATGCATCACACATATAGTACAGAATGTCACTTAGCACCATGGTATGCCTGTTATGGTTCTCTAGACTTTTTCCATGCTTTCGCAGCTGACATTCAAGATTTTTCAGTTTGCCGGAGAATGTTTTTTGTCATTTTACCACTTTTATGTAGGTGTTGACCCTCTCTTTTAAATTAAGTCTCAGTCAGGATGTTTATTTTAGCATGATTTGTTCAGCACATTAATGTATTGAAATATTAATAAATTACAAATTAAAGTGATGAAGAAATTTGACATATTTACACAATCAAAATATCAGAATAACCATAATTCAGCTAATAAAGTGCCCTGTTCTTCTTTTGTCACTTCCTATAAATTTTATCAGCTGTTTTTGTACACCCACCCACCTCCAAGAATCATGGAGGATGGCCTGATATTAGTTGCTTTGTTGCATTTATTCACATTTAAAAGTGTTAAGACCCATAAAAATGTTTAAGATTTATATTTTTAAATTTAAATGTTGAATTTTTATGTAAATTTGGTGAAACAAAAAGCTGTAATCTTGAATATAATCATGCAAATTCATCAAACACCTTTAAAATTCCTGAGTAATTCAATGAAAAGAGGATAATTATGTATGTTCAATTGGAATTTCATGGCTAATTTGTGTCTGCAGAGAAAGCTAGTTACATAAATCACAACAATAAATTACATCTGAATTGTTTTCTCCATTTTCTTATCATCAAAGCAAGTTTAATGGAGTGTCAGAGCTGTCCAGAACCTCCCCAGGTGCTGATATCATTTGGACTGCCCTGTGTTACAACACAGCTTTTAGATAAACTTCTGCATAGCAGGTTGTAGACAAGTACCTAGGCTTTATTTGGAACATAAATTGACCAGATGCAGATTTTATTATCAGCCTGATATTTAACAATTTCTGTAAATTCTGTCATTCTTGGGAGGGTAAAGTGCAATTTTGTTATGTAATAATTGCATAATGGTCTCAGACTTGTGAATTATTTTTTGTTTGTTGTGAAGAACAATGCATATACTCTCCATGGATACAAAATTGGTTGCCAGGCTTAGTCTATTAAGGATGAAATTCTGCTTCAAAATATGCACAAAAAACTTCTGTCAGAGTGCTCAGTGTGTATTCTTGACTGCTCTGGAGTAAGGGAGATAAATGCATCATATCTCCAGCAATAATGGGAATTAGATCCCCAGACTTCAGGATGTTAGTGACAGTTATTTAAGAAATCTCAGGTGCAAAAATGAAAAAAATCTGACAACTTCAAAGGTCCTTCAAGGTATCACACCGGTAATTGACCAATCAAAATGAACTTAGTCAATTGTAGTTCCATACATAATGAAGAAATATTTTTTTTATTGTGAGAAATTTTTTAAATTTCCCTTATTCTATTTTTACATTTTTGGTATCTGTGCTTAGGATATTTTATGTACTTTGTAAAATATTAAAGGTTTTTGACAGGAACTATTTCTTTCGGGGCATAGGAGGCCACTTCCTGGGGTGCACACAGGATGTTTATAAACACATTGAATACACGTGGTTTTGAGGGTATTCCTGTTTGCGGATGGAAAAAATCAGAAAATGCCGTGTAGGTACCCTATTTTTTGGTGTCAGCTGATGTGACTGGTAACGTTTAACACTTCCTGCTAAATATTTTTTCATGAATTCGAATACCTGATTTTTAATGATTTTTTATTCTATATAGAATTACATAGTGAAAACAATTACCGGTGTGATACCTTAAGATCAAATAGAAGTAGATAAATTTACGGAGTTTTATTGAATACTAATGGAGAATTCCATGTAATACGGATCAATTAACCAGTCAAGGTAGAAAAGCAATGTTTTGTCTCAGATCTAAGGTTAGTCTTTTGAGTTTAAATATTAAAATTATGGTCTCACTATTTGACACATATGTCAGAAGCATATGGGTTACGGTGTGAAGTTGGGGGAAGCCACAATGTACGGAAGCCCAATAGTGCAAACCAAAAATAAATAAACAAAAAACGAAATTATTAAATAAAGAAAACGAAATTATTAAAGAAAAACGAAATTATGAAATAAAGAAAACGAAATTATTAAATAAAAAGCAAACGAAATTATTAAATAAAGAAAACGAAATTATTAAATTAAGAAAACGAAATTATTAAATAAAGAAAACGAAATTATTAAATAAAAAACTGAAACTAAAATACGGAATTTATAGATGTGCATGGTAAGGGCCTGAACCCATGAATCATTCCATAAAGCGCACGTGTTCTATGACCTGATTTTGTTTCGACATTAAAACAAGTGTGATATTTCCATTTACACTCAGCTATTTCCGTATCGATAACATAACCAGTTGGAGTAAACAATCATAATAGACGAATAGGGGAGAATTTTACCTTTGGTTATCCAATATGCTTAGATCTATGTTTTTATCTTACATTAACATGATTAATGTGAACTTAATTTGACCAGTCTGATGAATTGGCCAGTGATGACAAGTTTATGTTAGTATTAGCTTTCTTAAACCCTCAACTCAGAAGGTCTTATTATTAGCAAACAATGAATCTGGACATGAAACATCAAAGAGATTATGCTAATAAATTGCACAAATATTTAACGTAGGTCGCGGGTTTGCTGACGTCATTAAAACTGGGTACGCAATTTATATGGTTTGGGCGACTTTCTTGTGCACATTTGATTATGACGTCACAATGATTACATCATTATCTAGCTATAACTTTTGTTGGAATTGGTATTTTATTGTTATATTATTTAAGGCACAACTTATCACAAATAGTGAAGGCTTTTTACGATTTGAATAGTCGATACAATATTTAGATATAACTTTTGTTGAAAATGGTAGTTTAGTGTAATATTATTTATAGAACAAACTGAAGTTATCAAATATAATGAAGGCTTATTACGATTCGAATCCAACACTGGAAGTATTAGAAAACGTTTCATTATGTGTTATCAATCGCATCCAGGAGAGCTCGGAATTTTCGGCTTGTCGGAAAGGTCCGCGAAAAGCGATTAATTAGATATCACATGGTATCGCGAAACGATATGGGCACAAGTTTCAACTGACCTCTTTTCCTTTGAACGTATTTGAATTAACAGTTTGTTTAATTAATAAAGAAATCATTATATAAACAATTGCAAATACACCTATTACATTAAAAGTTTAACCTTTATTTTTAAAAAGGACATTCTAAAAATATATTTAAAGGTTTATCACAAATTAAAAACTGCTAAAAGTACTATGAAACATAAACTAATGCATTTTTTGAGCGACACTGACCTCCTGTAAGTAAACAAAGGCACTTTAGATATGGATTCCCCCTTTCCATTTTTTCTTTTTAAATCTGGGATCGAGTCACCCTTCTCCTATTTTTGTATTCTAATACCGACAATTTACCCTTAGGCCGTAAAGATGCCCTTAGATGCGGGTGATTTAATCGAAATATTTACTAATCGGGGGCACATGAAAATTAAATGGAAATATGAAACGGAAGAAGAATGTGTAAAAAAAAAATGTTGATGTCTGCATATTTCATGTTTTCTTATGCTTTAGATAAATAATCATGCGAAGTTTATAAGTTTAAGAAGTGAGTTAAACGACGAGAAGATCTCTCTCTATGTATCAGTCGAAACGATATATATATATTTAAAAACAGCTTATAGAGTCAAAAGGGTTACATTATCGATAGCATATAGTACATGTTAGAAAACAATAATAGGAAAAAGGTGACTCGACCCAAGATTTAAAAAGAAAAAAAAGGGGGGGGCATTTTTATGTATCAGTCGAAAACGATATATAAATATATTTAAAAACAGTTTAAAGAGACAAAAGGGTTACATTATTGATAACATATAGTACATATTAGAAAAGGGTGACTCGACCCCAGACTTAAAAAGAAAAAAAATGAAAGGGGGGGGGGGGGGTCAATACCTCAAGTGTCTGTGTAAGTAACGGCTTACAATGCTGTTATCTACAGATTTTTTTCGCTATTCTGCTTTCCACGTCCAACCAGTCAAATTAATGTTATGTACATTGAAAGTCTTTTGAAACAAAAACAATTTGAGTTATCCCCTGTCTGTATGTAAAAATAAATAAAAACATTTTTTAAATATATACTGAAAATACAAAAAACATAAAAAAAAAAAAACAAAAACAAAAAAAAAAAAAAATCTGCCTGTTGATTACGTCAGATAAAATTAATTTTTAGATTCTCGTCCCATTTACCCCTCTAAAAATGCCTCGTTCGTTCGTTTGTTTGTTTGTTTTGTTTTTGTTTTTCTATTCTTATACATATAATCATAAAATCAAGTTCAGATTTTTTTGAGTTATCCCCTGTCTGTATGTAAAAATAAATAAAAACATTTTTTAAATATATACTGAAAATACAATGTATTTAGCCGGGACGATATTTGGCGGAAATTCATTCATTAAGAAGTTATCGTAGCTATGAGCGCATTGTTGAATGTTCTAAATAAAAACATTTCATATGTATACTCGAATAAGAGGATAATCGTTTTCCGCCAACACGCTGAAAAAATACACGGCCACATATTGGATACTTATCTACGAAAAAGAAAATAAATCAAAAAGAAAAGAAACGGTAAGAAAACAACACATATAGAAAATACATTGAAAGAAAGAAACTAAAGGACCGATTGTCGTTTTACGTCCCTTGAGATAATTTTCACTAATATGAGACGTACAAAGAATATAAGAAGAGAAACAAGTCTAATAATCATTTCATTGCTATTGAATTATAATGATACGATTCGTGGGTCATATGAAAACAGATAGACGTGAATTAAAAATATTTTAATTTGTTTTTCTGCTCTGTATACCGGATCGATATTCACGACGTCAAGCGTGACGTCGCGATATTTTATGACGTAGTTCTTAAAAATGTTAAATTTTGCAATATAAAAGCAATTATCTACATTTAAACTACGAGAAAACAAACCCGAAGACATATTAATTTTTTCACATAGATTTATTTCAAATCAATTCTATTTTAAGATACCAAAGGGAGAACAATTTTGTCTGCACCATTTAAAAGTTAATGATATTTTTTGAAAAAAAATCTTGCCTGAAAACGAGCCGAAATCGACGTTTTTCCTATATAATTCAATACAATAGCGTCGAAAATGTTACTACAACAATGACATCTTTGGGATTTAATTACATAAAAACGATGCAGACGAATTTTATAAAATTTTCAGAGAATGTAAAACAAAGGTAGAGGAATCATATAACTAATTTTCATGGTATGTTTTCGGACACTTTTAAAAGGCCTGCAAACCCGCGACCTACGTTAAGATATACATGTCTGTTAAGATTCCGTTGTTTACAACTGCTGAGCCTTATAACATTTAGGAAATTCCCATGGTTATACATCTTTTTTTTTCCATTATAGCACAGTACAAAAAAATGCTGTAAAATGATACGTTACCGATCGGAACCCATTATAAATTATTGTTTAAAGAGAGCAAGTGCAAAAATTAAACAAGACAAAGTTGTTACAATGAGTAGAATTTAATGATTGCTTACTTTATTAAAAATTAAGCAAAACACCTCTAATTTCTTGCACAGGCGCTCCCCAAGTAATTCTGTAAATGATGAATGATAAGTATATATATATATATAGGACTACCCCTCAATACTATAAAATCAACAAGGTTGATTTTGTAGTATTGAGGGGTAGACCTATATATATATATATATATATATATATATATATATATATATATATATATATATATATATATATATATATATATATATATATATATATACTTATCATTCGTCATTTACAGAATTACATGGGGAGCGCCTGTGATTTCTTGGTCATTTATCAAAGCATAATTAGAAGTGATGCACTAACTATTTGTTCTCACATATTATAAATGACAAATTCTAAATCTGTATTCATAAGTCAGTGATAGTTGTGAATAAACAATGCACACACTTGCATAACAAATCCAACAAGTATTCAAATCATTCTCTTTATTGTTTCAACAACCTAAGATTTATGGGTACACAGATAGGGCACTAGGTTTAGTTCGGGGGGAATTCAGCGATACGATACGCAAGGCCTTGACCTTTCAGCGATTCATGAGCTCTTTTGGAATGTCATTAATTTTATGTAAGCAGAAACGGCCATCCTCGCTACGTCCAGGCTTACAGGCTCAAACTTTGACGTTGTGGGGATGCGACACAGCATCAAATTCCCGTAAACAAAATTGAACAGTTATTAATCATTTACTTTACAAATGCGAATTATAGGCTGTGAGCACATAATATTTTTCTACGTTTGTCAATTTGACATTTATCTAAGTTTTTTTTTTTTCATTTCCCCCACACTTGTTTCAATGTCGAAACAAAATCAGGTCTATAGAATTACTAAGTGATGCTTTATAACACGTGCGCTTTATGGAATGATTCATGGGTTCAGGCCCTTACCATGCACATCTATAAATTCCGTATTTCAGTTTCAGTCTTTTATTTAGTAATTTCGTTTTCTTTATTTAATAATTTCGTTTTCTTTATTTAATAATTTCGTTTGTCTTTTATTTAATAATTTCGTTTTCTTTATTTAATAATTTCGTTTTCTTTATTTAATAATTTCGTTTTCTTTACTTAATAATTTCGTTTTCTTTATTTAATAATTTCGTTTGTCTTTTATTTATTAATTTCGTTTTCTTTATTTAATAATTTCGTTTTCTTTATTTAATAATTTCGTTTGTTTCTTTATTTAGTAATTTCGTTTTCTTTATTTAATAATTCCGTTTTTTATTTAATAATTTCGTTTTTTATTTAATAATTTCGTTTTCTTTATATAATAATTTCGTTTTCTTGTTTCTTATTTTTTTTGGTTTGCACTATTGGGCTTCCGTACACAATGCATGTAATGTTGAAAAGATACATTTAGAATTCCAACACACATGTGATTAGTACTTGTTCTGGCCTGGAATTAATCTCAGCTCATTCGGCATGACTGGCGGGGTACCCTCGGAAATTATACGGTTCTTTATCTAGTTGAAAGGATGCAATGGTAACAATATCAGTATTGAAGAAATACCATAAAAAATACAGAAAGATGAATTAAAATTTGAGGAAAAGACTCAAAACTACTTAAATAGTATTATTGTAAAAGTCTTGGGCATGATATGCCCCATACAACATTATTTAAGAAAATGATAACAGAACTGAGATGGTTCTTTTTTGCTTATTTTTACTTTTTGTTATTCTCCTACTAGTAGTAAAAGTAATTACCACGGTTGTTAATAGAGGGAGCATTGAGGGGAAAAGGGTCTGCCAGAAAAGTAAACTAGATAACAAAAATAAACAATGACCTTGAATAAAACTTAAAGTTGTATTATTATTAATACAAATGATTATCACAAAACATAAATTACACAAACTCTGTTATGCTTACTTGAAATCTGGTTATTACAGCACAATAGAGTATTTGTTTTTGCCACAGACCTAGAGTAAACAGTCGCCATCTTCAGCAATATTGATAAAATAATGTTTTGAAATGGGGAAATAAAGTATGTATTAACATATATATTAACATAAAATTCGTTCTAGGAAACCATTGGCTGAATGAAATCGTCCCTCGTCTTTTGCAAGGAACAGTTGAATCTTCCCATAGGTTGATATACACTTTTCTGGAGTTCGTGCCCGATCTACAGGATCTAAAATCAGTGCCCTCTCCTAGAGTCGTGACGTCACATCTTCCATATCGATTTCTGCCCAAAGAACACACACAAAACAACGGTAAAATTATCCATATTATCCGGAACCCCAAAGACGTTGCCGTGTCCGCTTTTCATCATTACATCACAGACCCAAACACTAAGAACTATGTGCCCGCTGACTGGTCTGTGTTTTTGGATGAGTTCTTGCATGGAGGTATAAGTATTACAGTATATTGAAATACCTCCTACTCCATAAAAAAACAATGACTAACTTAGGGAAAACATGCGCGAATAGTGCGTGTAATGCGTAAAAAAATATTAATGATTGATCGATTGATTGTATGTTGTTTAACGTCCCATTCGAGAATTTTTCACTCATATAAGGACGTCACCGTATGCCGGTGAAAAGCTTCAAATTTAGACCTATACTCGGCACTCAGGGCCATTGAGCAGTGAGTTCTTTATCGTGCCAACGCCTATCGTGACAAGGGACCGCGGTTTTTAATGTCTCATCCGAACTACCCGTGACTTTCACTTCTAATGCCGGGCGCTTGGGGAAGGAACAGTCACTACCTATGTTTACGTCTTTGCTTTGACGCGGCGCGACGAACGAGAATCGAACCCGGGCTTCCCGATCACGAAGCTAGCGCTTTCCACTAGGCTACCGTGACCGGTAATTATTAACGAATGAGGCCTTTAGAGAGATGAAGGCACTGCACAGTATTCTACATTAAAAGGACCGACTCATTGTATATAACATGAAAAATATCCGATTGATCAATATAATTCTCTAAAGGACATAGCCTTGGACTTTGAAGTAAGTATCAACAAATTTAAATATATAACGGTAAAACATGATTTTTAAAATCTGGTGCGAATTTGGTATAAAGTTTAAATTTCGAGGGAAAACTTAGTGCGGAAGTCAATTTACAGCAATAAAAATTCTATTTCTTGGTAATAGATACGATCAGATTATCAACGTTTGTTTCAAGATGTTCACCAAAATATTAAGAATTTCATTTCCAAAATAAATAGTTAAATCCTAAAAAGAGGCAATTTTTATCATTTACTTTATTATGTTGAATAAGTAGTGGTCATGATTATTTTATTATAAATTCGCAAAAAAATCCATTAATTTATCCTTAAATCTGCATGGTTTGTGTGCTATTTAAAACAAAAATGTTACGGAAGTTAATTTATTTGGTATAAGATCCATGCATTTCTTTGCGAAAAGATGTGTTTTCTTTTCATATAGAAAAAAACTATTCTATATATATCCCATGCAATTAACTCGGAACTCATATGCAAATGAAAACCTCGTCTTGATATATAAAAATGTGTGAAGTGACATTGAGATTCGCAATGGAGTTTTTTTAAACACTTTATTATGTATGTACATGTATATGTCAAAACTCAAATACAGTTTTCGTTAAATAGATGAAATCACGTACATGTATGTTTGCTTAGTTTTATGAAATTGAGCTTTTATCAAAAATAATATTACGATTACAACGGTAAAATTGTTAGAGACATGGAAAAAAAATTTATATTTAGTAATTTTGAGGAGTTAATGCGCATCACAGCGGATGGGGTCTGTAGTGTTGTGTTTTATTGATGACAACATTGATCCATCGCCTTATCCCCATCTTAATTTGAAAGTCTTATTCCATCATAATTTACATATAGATTGTTTCATTTCTTCGGTATGATGATGATCCCAGCTGAATTTGTACAGCTTGCTGTAGCCATGTAAAATTAGATATAAAACGTGCATTTATTCAGAAGATGAGCAGGATGTAATTATTCTTTTAGAATCAGATTTCTCTTTTTTATTCTTTCTTTTAAATTTATCAAGAATATTTTTATGGAAGCTGGTTCGAAAGAGAAAAAGAGTGGGAAGAGGCAGCACTGCAACAACCAGAGAATATTTTAGTTCTTTACTATGAAGATCTGAAAAGGGTATGTTTGGTAATTATTAATAAATATTATTAAATAAAGCAGAGCAAACTTTGATGGTACATTAAGGTGAGGTGTTGTATATATATATTTAAACGTTTAATTAAGAATGGCCTAGAAACGTTGACTCGCATCTCTAGTTTTCTTGGACTGTCATCCGATCCTACTTTCCTACAAGCTGTTTATGATGAATGTTCCTTTGACGAAGTGCAGAAGCGGAGGAAGGGCACGGATGATGAATTTATTTTCAGAAAAGGTAGGATTTACAATGTATTATTCATTTGGTATATCAATTAATTTTTTAACTTTACGCAAGTCAGGTCTTTGCAGAAGATTGGAGCCAACAAAGATAGGGGTTTATAGACGGCATGGAGTCTAGGTTTCTATGAGTTTTCGAATGTCTATTATCTAATGCCAAATGTAAAGTAACAGTCGTTCCCCAATATAAACTGTAAGGGTTTGACCCAGAAACCTTCTGTATAAGACATGTGCTCTCCCCACGCATTGTGGCAACGTAAATAGATTTTTATATTTCCTTTATTGAATGCTATATATATACGGGATACAATGGTTCCAACCTAGCTGAATAGATACATAACTCACGTAAAAGAGTAATGCAGGAACACTTCTCTAACAATGGGGATCTGACCTCTAGGATTGGTTTTAGTCTTTACAAAAAGTTTGTCGATTTTCGTTACGGTCAATTACTTTAGTTTTCATACATGTACTAGTTCGTCTCTCATAAATCATTTTATTTCAGTATATAGAGATAGGAGGAACCTTTTCATAGATATTAATTATGAAGCATTGAGTTTGTTATCTTGAAATATTATTTCATATTTTTCTTTACTTTTGTGCATAATTGTAATGTCTATAGTCTGAAATCTTTTCTTATTGTGTGTTTCTTTTACAACACATTTTTGTGGATATCTTTTTTTTTCAAAAAAAAATCCCATTTATGTATACAAATTATATAAATGATATCCAAGGGAGTGGGGCCGTCACGGTAGCTCAGTCGGTAAATCGTTCGCTCCGTGATCGGAAGGTCGTGTGTTTGAATCACGGCTGCGACTGACTTAAGTCGATAAAAAAGTAGGTAGCAACTGTTCCTTCAATGGTTTCAGCGGTTTCAGATGATGCAATTTCAGCTAAAAAAATGACCAGGTTAATATTTTTGGAGCAGGTTGGATTTTTTGAGCAGCTCTCATTTCCAGTAACTCAGTAACTATAAGACCTGCAATGAACTTGCATATTGAGGATGGACACTACCAGGCTTGCTTGGATGCTTGATCTGACCTACATTTTCAGGATGACCCCTACCCGGCACTTAGGGCCATTGAGCAGTGAGGGTTCTTTTTCGTGCCTACGGCTACCGTGACATGTTGCCTCGGTTTTAAGGTCTCAACCGAAGTACCCAGAACTTTCACTTCAAAGTGCCGAGCGCTTGGCGAAGGAACGGTTGCTACCTATTTTTTATCGACTAAGGTCAGTCGCGGTCGTGATTCCTTCGACTAAGCTACCGTGACGGCTTTCAGGATGAGTGCCCAGGTTTAATTTTTGGAGCAGGTTCATTCTAAAGTAACTATAAGCCCTATGTTGACCAAACTTGCAACGATGATACATCTAAAGATGCTAACTACAAGACTCGCTTCAGATGCTAGATTTGAGCTACATTTTGCGGATGAATGACCAGCTTAATTTTTTTGAAGTAGGTTCATTCTAACGTAACTATAAGCCCTATGATGGCCAAACTTGTATGGATGAAACATCTAAGAATGCACACTACTGGACTTGCTTTGGATGCTGCTTTTGACCTTAATTTAATTTCTGGATGAGTAACCATGTTAAAGTTTTTGGAGCAGGTCTATTCCAAGAAACTAAAAGATGAACCAAACTTGCATGGATGATGCATCTAAGGATGCACACTAACACACTACTGGACTTGCTTCAAATACTGGATTTGACCTACATTTTCAAGATGAGTGACCAGGTTAAAGGTTTTGGAACAGGCCTATTCCAAGAAACTAAAAGTTGAACCAAACTTGCATGGATGACGCATCAAAGGATGCACACTAACACACTACTGGACTTGCTTCAAATGCTGGATTTGACTTACATTTTCCAGATGAGTGACCAGGTTAAAGGTTTTGAAGTAGACTCATTCCAGTGAAGCAGACTCATTCCAATGTAACTCCAAGTTCTATTGAACATTTTCGGAATCTCAGACACCTGACATCGCACTACGGACAGCGGACTTGCGAACAAAAGACAATTTACGGGGAGCGTATACAAATACGTTTTAACATTTACTTGAGTTTTTCTTTCATTATCTCTGACATCTATTAAAACGAATAAATTGAAATCAATTAAATAGGTCAGAATTGTAAAGATTGGTAGAGATTAAAAATAGTTCGTTCTTAGCACATTTTTCAAACAATTAAACTACCACATTAATAGATCATAATTAATGATGTGTATCTTTACATCATATGCAATGGCGGATTCAGATGGGTAACGGGAAATACAACCCCCTCCCTTTGATTTTGGAAGAAATAAAAAATAATAAATGAGGATTGTTAAGAAAAAAATATGTAAGAAGGGGTAAAAAAGAGAGTTTTGATTGTATACATGTTATTGGAATTTAAAGATGCAACTGGCAATAATTAAATTTGATATTTGATTCATCTTCTTCAGGACAATAAAGTCATTCAAAATTTTCGATATCTCTCGATTGCACACGAAATAGGAAACCGATTTTTTATTTCAACACATTAACCACATCAGCTCGGTTAAGATAATATGGAAACTAATGATTTTATTAACAACAAATCGGATATGAAAAAGAAAATTTTGAAAAAAAAAAGTAACAATGAGGAATTAGAATTTGCAAAGTTTGATTTGAAAAATCCAAAAGTACATTGCTAATCTGACTTTATTGAGTGATTTTAAGAACTCAAAATTTAATGAAAGTAAACAATTAAAAATGATTCCCTCTCTATTTTTAAAACAAAAATACTTGATAGAGATAACACATGTACCTGCAAGAATTCTGAATTATGTTTAGCACATTAATATAATTAAGCCATTTCTTGGTTGAATATGAATTCGTGTATATATATATATATATATATATATATATATATATATATATATATATATATATATATATATATATATATATATATATATATATATATATACACATTTATATGGAATTTAAAAGTTTCATGTTATTACCTCGATAATTCAAATTGTATTTTTATCATGGCCATGATGTAATTACAAATTCTTTAGTAAAATACATCGATGCAATAATATTTACACGTTTACATTAAAAAGCCTGTCTTTCAAGATCCAAGAACAAAAAAACTTCCTGGACCCCCAGCAAGGCGTCAAATTCAAATATTACCTGTACCCAGTGGAATTCTCAAGCAGTTGGCCTCAGTTCCCACACAGGTATCCTGATTAATTTACATCACACTTTGCGCAGCTATTCCAACAAGAATGTAATTGTTCTGTATTTTTATTTTTTTAGGGGTAACATGTTTATGAATTAAAGTTTTAAATCAGTAGTTATATGTTAAAGCCCAGTGCTTGTGCCCCCTTTACAATATCTGGATCTGCGCCTGATATGTGGAGTTCGGAATAAGCTGTATATGATATGTTATTTACGTCCAAGACACCGATAACGTAGAAAGACAGTTCAGCTGTCATTTTATTGAGTATTACCCATAAAAAATACTTTAAAAATTATAAATAAGAGCTTCTTTATGCAATCTTTTATGAAGTCCATTATGAATGGAAAGTGAGGTGGTTATATATTCCTTAGCGATTTTTTTTATATTTGCATATAAAAAGTAGTGTGTGATTCATTGATTACTTAATTTATGCGTATCAATCCAGATTCTGAGATTGTAACTTTTTTTTTAACATACAAATCTCTGCTGAAAAAGGGACTCGGTAAGTAATATCTAAGCATACGGAGCTCTATTTGAGAAAGATATTAATAAAGAGGGAAGAACTGCATGTGTACTTAAAAAAAGCAGGCTTCATATTTTAGCGGCTTTGGTGCAGACAAGGATGCGCTTATTCGTGAATACCGCTAAGAACTCATTTATAAATACAATATACAGCACGGACATTTATAGCACTAATTCATGATTTCGCCAACAGCTCTATACCCAGTGATTGCACTAAATTTTGAATATGCCAATTTATGTGCACGTACAGTATACGTTTACGTTCAAACTTAATTGATTGAAGTTCATTTTTAAATTCTGTAATTACGACGAATAATTATTGTTTAATGAGCTTTATTAATTCATACTTGTTCTCTAGACTAGTCCGTTTATGTTTACATTATTTAAGAGCATAAATTTACTACATGTATAAGTATTAATTAAAACAATACTTTAAATTCATTTTGTATTCACATATAGTATGGTTAATATTGAATGGCAAATTGCAAGTTGTTCAGTGAAGACTAGAAAATGCACCTCTAATCGGCCGTTACATTAAACTGAAAGAGTACATTCGTAATGTAAGATCGGTTTCTCAAGATGTATTATATAGGATTTAACAAGAACACTCTTCTTTACCCCATACTCTAGATCTTTTGTTTTTCTTTCACTTTTCCCTCTTCTTTTCTACGCTCTACGTTTTTTTCAAACCCCAATTCACTACAGGTACTTATCATATTTATTTTAAAGAGGAGGTTGGGGTATAACTAACAAGAAAAAAAAACCTTGAGAATTTTGACAAGCCCCCAAAAAGCATAATACTCGTATTAATCATCATAAATAAGTTTCACAGAACTCAGAATTCATAATTCGTTGGGCCGGGAAGGGGTTCCAATATCATATATTCGGCAATTATTTTAGGCACAAGGACGTGGAAGTGTTACATGTATACATGTATTTATACCCCCCCCCCCCCAAAAAAAAAAGTTAAGGGGGCGTTGGTGAAACAGGCCTCCAAATCAAAATTTAATACAAAAAATTAGGTTCCAACTTTTTCAAAACCAAATTTCATAAATTCATTTCCCTAATTTGACTACACTGCAAAAAAAAAGGGGGGGTGGCATTTTCAACAGAAAAAGATTATGCTATGTTTGAAAAAAAAAGGCCGCGGGAGTGGGCTAGCATCCTAATATTACTTGCCTGTCATCGCAGTCATTAAAATAAATGTATTTAAATGTGATGAATTTGTCACGCAGGTGCTGAAATCGTACCTGTTTTCTTTAGAATCTCCCAATGGGGGATGCTTGCAAATTTATGTAAAATCGGACTGTGCTCTGATCGATATGGTTATACATGTACTTTTTGCATTCTCAAGTTTATATGATTATGAATGTGAAATTATGTTTTGGCGTACCATTTTTTACGTCAAGCATTGTATTGTAAATAATAATAATAAAAACACACTCCCCCCCAAAACAACATGCATTTGTCTGCCGTGGAGGAGCAAGGATAATTAGTTTAAACTATGCCTACTGATTAAGTGAATTGAAATTTATATAATTTAAAAAAATTAAAGCGCCATTTTTTTTTCAAAGCGATTTTCTCCTAGAGATTTTTTTTTTTGATTTGTGTCAGTGCGATATGCGGACCATGGGACATACAATCTTGCCAAAATATTCCCTATCAAAAATAAATCTCAGAAAATCCCAGAACAGATACACTTTACATATGATAATAGAGTGAAATACTGAAACATTTCGTTATACGTAAAACAAAAAAAAAAAACAAACAAACAAAAAAAAAACAAAACAAAAAGAAAAGGAAAGAAAGAAAGAAACGATAATGCACGCGCGTTTGTAAGGAAAGATAAGGATAAGGACATGTACATTTTTTTTTTAGCATTTTTACAAAAAATTATAAATATTGACAATTATTAATACAATTTCCCTTCTCAGCAGAAATGCATTCTTAAGTACGTGTACATTAGATCCATGCTAAATCAAGCACACCCCGTTAATTGTTTTGTTTATGAAAAAATACGGAAAAGAAGACTTTTCTTTAAGCCTTGTACAATATAAAGATAACAAAGCTTATTCGTAAGGTTGTGTCCCTAAATAATAAAGAATACTGAGGTGTAGCAACTTTTTATGCTTATCATGATCAATGAATTTCTGTTCGTTGTTTCCTTTTAACCACCTCCCCCCCCCCCCCCCCCCGTGGTGTATTTGTTTCTTACGAGCCTGTATTACATTAACTCCACCTCTTCTTGAATATCTCTCTCAAAACTTATTTAATTCTATTTTTCCAGCAGTGACTAGGGATTAAATACTACTATCAGAGAATAATCCGGATTGATAGGTAAAAAAATCAGTAATCAATGAATCATGCACAACTTTTCATCATGACAGACTGAAAAGTGCAAATTTGCTACAGAATTAAATAATTACCTATAAGTATTCTATTTCTTTATTTAAGATACTAATTGTGCAGGAAATATTCGATAAAAGGACGACTGGACTGTCTGTCCCCTTTTATGAACCCCGTTAAACGTCGGCGATGTGTATTACCGCTGACCGACTTTAGCGTGGGAGAGAAGCAATCTCGGTTACTTCCTTTGATGTGGTGACAATGTGACGTAGTATTTAAAATTCTTGACAAGCAAAGCATCAGAACGTCACGAACAATGAAATCCCTATGCATATATGCAATCAGCTCTATTTAAAGATGATGCGCTCATTAACGTGCCTATATCAAGATGCAATTCCTTTACATTTTCTTAGTTCTTGGAGATTTCTGCTTTTTATTTGTTGTTGGGAAAATGGTGCAACTGGAATTAAACAATCTCTTGGGAAAGGGGGCAAATCATTATTTTAGGAAAAGTTGGGGGAGACACCCCCCCCCCTTTCAATACCACGTGCGTGTGCACACTTGTACAATATTGAGTAGTGTTAATCATACAAATAATAACAAAATGTGATTATCGAGTGTAAGTAATCAAGACTACAAAAATTATTTATATTATTCACTTTCTGACACTTTCCCTTACGTGAAAAGTCCGCTGTCTGAAGTCAACTGTCGGGTGTCTGAGATTCCGAAAATGTTCATTAGTCCTATCATATAGGGATGCACACTATTAGATTATTAGTTTAGTGTGGGACTTTCCCTTACTTAAATATAGCATTCGTTGAGATGAACTCTGTAATCTTTGAAAACTTTGTTTAGAATTTTTTTCCAATGCAAAATTTGAAACTAGAGGTGTAAATTACAAATGTAGTTGTAAAGAAACCTGACCCAGCTTTGTTTTTGTTTGAAAAAGTAGAAATTAAAATATAATGATATTTACGAGGTCTGATCTTTATTGTATACATGATATTCATTGTATACATGCATAATAAGTTTGAAATCTTTTCATATATTTTTTTTTTACTTTTCACAGGTTCAGTGGGTGATTGGAAATCACTTTTTACTGTCGATCAAAGAGAGAAATTTGATCTCATATTCGAGGAAAACATGAAAGATTCTAAGTTAAAAATACAGTTAAGTTAATTTTTAGAAATTATAAGCAATACCAATATTATATTCCAGAGTGGATGAACTGTCATACGAATTTTTAAAAAATGAAAACGTCGTCAAAACATTGCATAAAACGTTTGATTTATGCTTTAATACTGGAATTGTACCATATACGAGGGGTAAATAAAAAGTTCGAAGACTAGCGTCATAAAAGTAAAACCGATTTAGGTTCATCAATGAATTTTAACACATTTAGTAAGCATCATCTTTTCTGTCTATGGAATAAACCATAAATCATATGTTTTATTTTTTTAATAAATTGTCAATATTTTTGTAAGCAATGGTATGTATGTCCAGGAGGCGCAACCTCATATATGACGTTTTTTTCTACCTGAGTGTAACTGAGAAAAAACTATTTTGATATGAGCAACTGTCATCAGAAAAATCTGGTTTATTCAGGCATGTGGTACGACAAAATTGTTCCGTAAATTTAATTGCAATTGTTACCCCATTCTGTAAAATCTATGAAATTTTATCGTAATTTTTTATGGAGTTCCAAACAACTACGGGCTTGAAAATGACGTCAAAAGGAGGAAGGGTCTCTTTCAACATTCTATTAAGCTTCGCGCCTGGAAAAACTGATAAACCTATGTTTACCTGATTACCTATGTTTAGATATTTTTTTATGCAAAATTTGAAACTAGAGGTGTAAATTACATAATTATGTATTTGTGAAGAAACCTGACCCAGCTTTGTTTTTGTTTGAAAAAGTAAAAATCAAAATATAAAGATATCTACGAGGTCTGGTATTTATTGTTTACATGATATTTATTGTATACATGCATAATAAGTTTGAAATCTTTTCATGAAATATGTGGAGATAACGAACAGTATTCGAGCTCAAATGTCCATTGAACATTACAAAATAGGAGCGGAGCAAAAATGGACCTCTGAAACATCAGAGTTGGGATCAGGTGCCATGGAGGAGTGCGCATCCCCTGCCGACCGGTCACAACCGCCGTGTGCTCCTTGTCGATGAGCGGGAAATAACGGAAAATCCGTCGACAATTCAGTGTGTAAATAATGACCTAACAATTGGTATGAAAAAAAAGTCAGACAGCATTTGACTTAATGAAAGATTGTATTTGCTGACAAGGTCATTGTATCGACCATAGAACTTACGAAATGATGACTTTAAACGAGACTACTGATATTCTTGATTCATCAATTTGTTTGTCAATAACTTACCTCGTTTTAGAAATTGTTCATACGTAGAGCATGATCTGGCGTATCGAATCAACTGAGAGATATAAACCCCGTATGCAGGTGATAATATATGTCTTTTTTTCTTTTCACAGGTACAGTGGGTGATTGGAAATAACTTTTTAATGTCGATCAAAGAGAGAAATTTGATCTCAAATTCGAAGAGAACATGAAAGATTCTAAGTTAAAAATACAGTTAAGTTAATTTTTTTAGAAAATATAAGTATTATCAATATTATATTCCAGAGTGGATGAACTGTCATACGAATTTTTGAAAAATGATTGATTGATTGATTGATTGCATGTTGTTTAAAGTCCCTCTCGAGAATTTTTCACTCATATGGAGACGCCACCACTTGCCGGTGGAGAGCTGCAAATTTTGTCCTATATTCGGCACTTACGGCCATTGAGAATTGAGGGATCTTTTCCGTGCCAGCACCTACTGCGACACGAGACCTCAGTTTATACGGTCTCATCCGAAGGACCGGTCTCCACGTCCCACAGTGGGATTCGAACCCGCGACGTAAGGATTAACTCCTTACTTCGCAACTCTAGAGCAGACGCTCTAACCACTGCGCCACGCGAGCGACTTTGAAAAATGAAAACATCGTCAAAAACATTGCATAAAATGTTTGATTTCTGCTTTGATGCTGGAATTGTACCATATACTTGGTGTAAAGCTAGTATATGCCCAATTATAATTCTTTCAAATCAGGGTGGAAGCAGTGTGGCAACGCAATTTGAAAAAATTACGCACTTTGAATTTTTTTTTCAAAGAGCGTTAAAATTGGGACAAAATCAATGCACTTTGAAAAAAATTTTCAAAGTGTGTTAAATTTGGGAAAAAATCAACGCACTTCAATTTTTTTTTCAAAGTGCGTTAAGAGTGTACATCAACAATTTTTACCATGGAGACACCTAACGCACTTTGAAAAAATACGTATAAAACAAATTAGATTTTTAGTAATAGACAGCATTAATTTGTTACATTTCTTCCGAAAAACTGATGAAATGATCTACCCTCATCGAGAACGAGGAAAAGACAGGTAGAAAGTCCCTCAGCCAACTCCCAATCTTTCCCACACAAATATATGTATTTACATAACTGGTATGACATTGGTATTATTTCTCTCAATAGATTTTAGCTAACGTAAAATAGATATAAAAAATTTAGATTAGTTTTCCTGAAAAAAAAACACGCAACCTATTATATTAAAGAAGAGAGCCCCATAACCTTTATTCAAAATGTATCCACAATGATTCCTCAGAAAATAGGCATTTGCATGGTAATTAAAACATGCTAATTGACATGTCTAGCGTTTTTATGATATCAAATTACAGATTTAGAAGTAATCTGACTGCATAACTTTTTTGAGAAAAAGTCATTAGTGAACGAGGTAAAAATTTCAGTCGAGTGAGTAATGTGGCTAAGGTTTATTTTCTTACTATCAAATACATAAGGCAACCATTGTTTCATATATGTTCACAATAGATAGATAGATGAATATGATAGAAAGATAGATGAGAGAGAGAGAGAATTTTCTTGGTACGGAAAAATCATAATTGCTCCCTTTTCCCTAAGAAAAATACGATGCTTTAAGTCACTTATCGACAAGTCTACATCTAACAAACTATTAGAGACTGGATAAAATTTAAAAAAAAAAAAAAAAAGAAAGAAAGAAAAAGAAACGAAACTGTGATTAAACAATCATTCCTCCACTGTTTCTGAAAGACCCATTTCCCTTTTATAACAGTTACGAGAACCTTTGGAAAGAAGTCTTTAAAACGTCTATATCTCAGATTCTGATGTCATCACCGAAAAGTTATCCAACCAGGCTCAAATAATTATTTATCATACCTAAAATTTTCAAGAATATTGACCAAGCCGTGCACATTTTTTTTTTCAAAGTGCATAAATATGGTCGATATTAACGCACTTTGAAAAGAAATATTTATTTTTCAAATTGAGTTAGCGTGGTCCCAAAATTAACGCACTTTGAAATTTTTTTTCATATTGCGTAATTTTTCAAAGTGCGTTGTAACAAAGCAGTCTTTTATCCGTGTAGTTAAATCTACGATTCAGTTTCGAGAGATGATGGGAAGCAGAATATCATAACTTAAAATACTTATTAGTGAGGGATTGTACCTCCTTTAAATCTCATTTTCTGAAGGAACTAAATAAGGAAGAATAAAAATCCAGGAGGAAAACTTGGCAGGAGTTGGTCTGGGTGGGAAGGGAGGGGGTTAGGGATACAGTGGTTGTCGTTCCCTTCCTAAACAGTGCTGTGAAATGGTCCATTATTATCGTTAAATTAACTGTTAACCTAAATATTTATATCGCAAAAGAGCTTCCGTATATTGTCCTAGTGTAATCGTAAGCCGTCGATTGAAAAAGTCAGTGCTTCTCACAAAAGTCCACCAGAAACCACCGTCTGTCGAAGAAAGTTTTTCTTTGGGACCGGGATCAGAATAACCTAACAAACTGCACTTCAAAAATTAAACAATTATTTGATTCTCTGATGCATGATGTATAATGCATATCTACTCAAACCTTCCAAGATGCAGTTTGGAATTAGCCGAAAGTCTTCTTATGTCAGAAACTTGAAACACAATGGCTTGAAGACTTACAAATTGTTTCCAAACTCCGAACTTATAGTCTCCTCAAAGCTGGAGCAGTACGTCAATATTTACCTAGATCTATACGATCAGTGATGGAAATTTGGGGTGTACTATCGCTTTGAATTGAAACTGGACGCTATAGATAGAATTTGGAATTTTGCAACAAAAACGAAATTGAAAACGAAATACATTTTTTTCTACATTGTAAATAATAAAATGAACTTCTTATAGACAAAATTGGATTTAATAATTCATAAAATTTATCATGAGATAATACATTCTTTTCACATATTTTATGTAAATTTCCTAGTCAAACTACTACTTTTCTATTTGATGCTTTGAAAAACCCTTTAGAACTTCACAAAAAGGGTATTATAATATCAATTATTCTTCATTACTTTACTTTATATACTGCCGAAATATTAATTGTGACAAATAGGTTCTTTGGGTCGATGTAAAAAATTACTTTATTGCTTTAAATACATTGTATAATTGTATACGTATCAATACCTGTATCACTGTAATAAATTATTTACTTGCTTATTTACTTATTAACCCCTTTGGTCGTTCCGATTTTTAACTTAGATAAAAAATTGTGTTAAACATTCACATCATGTATTTGTATGCTTGGTATTGAAATTGCAAGAAGACGGCGTTCATTACAGCAAATTTAATCAAAGTATTGAGTGGTTTCAACAGAAAAGCCATGACATGTCTTCTTAACCTAGAAACAATTATAATTCTGTCATCATATCAAATGTCATGTACATTAACTAGTTTTTGGTATAGATACACTGTATTGTTAAGAAGGACAATAAATTCTCAATGAATATTTTCAATTTTCGATGACACCCCCCCCCCCCTAAATGCAATTAATTTTTTTAATTTATTTTTATGTATGCTTACACGTATTTTTTTTATTTGAGACTGTATGTATAGAGACTGCAACTGTATTGTTTTACTATTGTATTACTTGCAGAATCCATTTATTGCAAACCGTTTCCATGCATAACACAAATGTAAAACGTGTAATGTACATTTGTACAAATGCTTTTTCTATAGTTTCGTCATCAAAATTAGTTTGAATAAATCATGTTAATCGTTAACTACATGTATACGAGATTTCAAAGTAATATTTAAATGAAATGAAATGAACATGTAACAGACACATCTATGCTTTTAAGAAAAATCCTACTTGACTCTCTTTATGTATTATATAGAATCTGCGACTTTCAATAAATTGTTCATGTGAAATCATGCGTAATATGATACAGGAAATATAATATCTCTACATAATTGTATAATTGTCTGGTACTTTTGTAAATTCTGTAGCACGGATAAATGTACCTCATGTCAATTTAACGTGAACAACAAGTACCATGTTCTATGCTTATCAAATTGGAATAAAAGAAAACTGTATTATATCTAACCAAAGAAGCTGAAGGAATATAATAATTAATCATTTTTATTATGTGATTATTATCTTATAGATTTCAATAACTAAATTTATGATGTATTAGTGTCCAACGTTTGCTGATTATAAATAAAAGAGAAAAAAAGAAAAGTGTATTATAAATATTATGTGTTATTGTGGCGACATTGCTACAGTGCTGCTAGCACATCTCCTTCAGAATAATCAAAATGGAACAACAGAATTAAATTATATTTTATTCTATACATCAAAACCAATATTGTGTGCATCTTATATACCGTAAGGCTGAACAAACACGCTCTTCTTACTTTATTGTTTGCTTTTGATCATCCAGCTACCCGAGGTAAACATGCATTTGACCCTTGTAGAGTTTTCCACTCAAAACCTACTGATAGAATAATGTTTTATGCCCATAGCGATTTCATATTAATTGTTCAAATTATATATATATATATATATATATATAGAGAGAGAGAGAGAGAGAGAGAGAGAGAGAGAGAGAGAGAGAGAGAGAGAGAGAGACCTTATATAATGTATTATTATGCAAAAAAGAGTTATCGCACTTTCCATGACATGCAATTGTTTTTCCCCCTAATTTCTTAATATTTCATATATTCTGAGAAAAAAAATAATTGGCACAAATACAAAAAAGATCAAGCATTGGGCCTGAGCAGAAACTGGTCCAGTTCAAATAGAATTTAAAACGAATATCATGCACACAAGCATGCTGGTTGTTTTACATATTCATTGGAAGGATATTGCGTGTGGTTATATGATTAATATTCACGTTAATGCGTGATATTTTAATTTGTTGAAATCAAAAAGGATTTTTTCGTGAGAGTTATTCTACAAGTTTGCACACATACTTCAGTCATATTTTGAATTCCAATAACAGCATATGCATAATCCGCAATAATTGCATAATCCACAAGTAAATGGACAATTAATAGCTTGAAAATATGAAACAGGTCATATCTGTCAATATTACCTAAGTAAAGTACTTTATTTGTTTGTGTGTGTGGTCTTTTTTTTTTTTTTTTTCTTTTTTTTTTTCTTTTTTTTTTCTTTTTTTTTTTCTTTTTTTTTTCTTGTGAATAATTATAATTATTTTATTTGTTATTGTTTGTTATTGTTTTTTTTGTACAATTAGATATCTGAATACCTATAATTAACTTTTAATTTTGATTAACTTCTAAGGAAAACGATGTAAAAGAAATCAAGATAATATAAATTATGAAATTCTCCAATATTGTTTTCATTAAGTACGTATATTTTAATTACCATCAAGTTAATGAAACATTCATTGTAAACACGGTCACAAAAACTGTTTAATCGATGTACACTAGGTAGTGAATAAGGAAGACAGAGATGATACTTTCATGTGCAGAGCGCATTGGTGAGACCTATGTGGGGCATGTGTAGAGAAATGTCACTGCAAACAGGCTAGAGCACTGACCTTCAAAACTTGGTCGGCAATATTAAGAAAGTATGTTCAACAAAGTGACTTTTTGCGTTAACATCCCGAGGCATTCTGTTGTAATTAATGCCACTTTTTCTTTAATTAAAAGATACTGGACCTATGTTGTTTTTAATGTTTAATTTAGAATGCTATGGAGACGATGCGACAAATATCCAATTTTCTTGGATCCTCGTCTGATCCTAAATTTCTTCTGTCTGTTTATGATGAATATACCTTTGCAAAAGTAAAAGAAAGAGAAAAGGATACAATGTGGAAAATTATCTATAGAAAAGATGAAAACTATTGTGCTCTAATTCGTAAATGAATTTCAGATATGAATCCAAATGATATATATACCCATCTGAAGAAACAATTACATTTTTTATATTACACAATCTGTATTTTTCTTTTCATACTACAGGAGGGTTGGTGATTGGAAGTCGATGTTAACTGAGGAACAGAATAAGAAGTTTGATCAGGTCTTCAATGAAAAAATGAAGGGTTCAAAATTAAAAATTCAATAGAATTAAATGGATATTGACAATTTTTATAAGATTTTATACAGTTATTAATTTTGTTTCGTATATTAAACTAAAAAGTAATATTTATTTTTTCCCCAGTAACCATTATAAATAAAATACGATATGAAATTATAAATCTGAGTTGTGTGTAACATTTTTGCAACAAACGAGTGCCTCAATGTGTTGGAACTATGGAAATGATCATGTTATGCTTCTAGAATTTCGAGAAATTCAATCTTTTTTAGACAGCATTTTTTAAAATTTATGTTTAATTTTTTTTTCCACATATAAATGTAAATATAAAGATACGCTGTCTAGTTTGTTGGGTATACCTGGGACATGAAAGACAGTTGGAAACGTGAGATAATTTATGCATAGGGGGCTTCCCTCTTTCTGCAAATTATCCCGCATTTCCAACTGTGGTAAATGCCCTTGCATACCTAGCAAACTACATTTTTGTAGACAGTAATTTTTTGAGAAATTTGGAAAATTGTGACCTTTAATTGATCCCTGCCTCCCCTCGCCCTCATCAATAGGAGTAATGTAATACTGAAAATATTGAAGTGAATCTGGAAACTATTTCGTACCATATATGAATCAATGACTTTTTCACATTTAGTACAGAAATCGATGAGGTTTTTGCTTAATTTAGGCCATCATCTAAATGCATAGTTTCATCGAAAAACTGAATAAATGAGGTTATCAAACCATTTTATGCAATATATGAATGTCTTAGCTTTCTCTGATTAAGTATTAAGAACCATTCTCTGTAATAACTTTAATTTTATATAGGAGCTGTGACACGCATAGCCTTAGAATTTCGAGAACTCTCCATGATTAAAGTCTGAAACTCAAATCAGGCAAACAATGGTTGTTACATGTTATTGTTTCCATGGAAACGTACACCAAGGTTTGAAAAATGACATTTTGCAATATATTCAGAGTTCCTTAATTAACGTTTGCAGCAATGCAAACAAGTGGCAAAAACTGAAAAAAAAATGAAATATGTGAATAAAAATAAATGCAATTCTTTTATACTTGAATCTTCAATAATCAAGATGATCATAATAAAATCAGGTTAGCATGTCAAAATGATAATTATATTTAGTTAATATACATTGCATTTTATTTGCACATCAAAATTACACTTCATATTCTCTTATTTCATGATAAACATTGTATGTAATAATTAACTTGTTTTGTACATCAGTTTTATTTAAAAAGCACAATAAATTGATGAAGAACTCACTTTCAGTGTATAAACCTCACTCTTCTTTCAATCTCATTTCGCTCTTTGTCAGTTTTCATTATATATTCGCTCTCGCTCCTTCAGCGTATTGCAATCGCTCTCCGTTCATTGCTCCATCCTTTCAAAAATTCCCTTCCGCATTCGCTCAGTAATCACTTTCTTTCTGTGGAGTAGTTAAACGCTATTTACAATGTACAAGAAATCGGACATACAGAAGGAGTATAGCCATTCTTATATTCATTGATATCGCAGAAGGTTGGTATTTTGTTGTATTGATTGATTGTTTGTATGTTGTTTAACGTCCCTCGAGAGAATTTTTCACTCATATGGAGACGCCACCACTTGCCGGTGGAGAGCTGCAAATTTTGTCCTATGCTCGGCACTTACGGCCATTGAGCAGTGAGGGGTCTTTTTCGTGCCAGCAGCTACTGCGACACGGGACCTCGGTTTATACGATCTCATCCGAAGGACCGGTCTCCACGTCCCGCAGTGGGATTCGAACCCGCGACGTAAGGATCAACTCCTAACTTCGCGACTCTAGAGCAGATGCTCTAACCACTGCGCCACGCGGGCGACTTGTTGTATTGAAGTGACTTGTTTAGAAAACGTAAAGATCAAAGTTTACCTTGGTTTTTGAATAAATGATTATATGTATTTTACTATAAATTAAAGCACTTTAAAAAGTATAGATTATGATTACCCCATTAATATAAAATCGTAAAAAAATGTGTTTTCAGTACTAATGATATTTAGGCAGCTTCAGAGATACAAAGAAAAGGTGAATGACTACAGATTTTTAAATGAAAAGATTAATAAAATATAAGGCATTTATATTATAAAATCATTTACGTCAGGCCATAACTAATTATATGTAATATGTAGAGCCAGTCCATGTAATGGCAAAAAAGTCCAAAAGGGTATGAAATCTATGTTATCGAATCACTGATAAAGACTCAGCTTTCTGACTAATGGAAAGAAACAGTATCCTCTGATTAGTGAGAGATATATCAAAAAACCACCCTTTTAAACATTTTATTTTATATTTTTATGATCATTATTTTTTTGAAATAAATTTGCAGTGAATTAAATTTCAAAACGAAACCGTACCCCGCCTTCATTATTTATGAATGGATAACCCTCACAAACTGTTAAACACCTTTCTACACTTTTTATCAGATATTGAGGAATTGTTGACCGTTCCTTCGCTTCGAATATACATGACTTTCCATGTATCAGTGCTAAATCAAAAGAAACAAAGGAAAGATTCATCTTTCCACCATAGCACAGCCAACCCAATGTTCAAGAACTTCGTGAATCCTGACTGCTCAAATTGCTTAGATGATTACATGTGGGGTTAAATTGAGTAAATATCTGCTTTTTGATCATTTCAAATCATTGTCATTTCAATAAGATGATCTTGTACTTCAACAACATTTTTGTTAGGATAGAAAACCTGCTACGTATATTAAATATATTAATAGTTGATTAGCATAATGTATTTTTCATGATTGGTCCCAGTAGCTTGTTATGCAGGTATTCATGTTGTCAGTAGAACTTGTACATAGATTTTTTTTTTCAAAAGTCATACAAAAACTTTGATATTTACCATTTAGGAACGGATAATCAAAATAGAGAAGTCATTTACATTTCTTGTTGATTTTTTTTTAAAACTTTCTAAACAGACCGTTTTACTGGAATTGTTTGAACGAGACACAGAAAGATTTGGTAGAAGCAGCAAAAAGCAGCGAGACAAATTGATTGTCTTTTATGTAAATCTGAAAAAAGTAATTTTCAACGATAAATTATCTGTTTTGGTACAGTATCCTAGGGTAAACCAAGTTGTTAGTAGTAAATATTATATTTCCTTTAAAAGATACAGAAACTACACATTTATTTTTTATGGCAAAATTTAGAAAGGCATGGAGACTATGCAATGCATATCAAATTTTTAACCTCGTCCGATCTTACATTTCTTCAAGCTGTTCATGATGACACAGTAAAAGAAAGAGATAACGAAATTATCTACATGTACAAGAGTCATAAAAAATGCACAGACTTTTATCTTAACTGTTTTATTTAAGGTTGTATTATAACCATATTTAGTTGACATATTATAACAATAAATTCAAACGATTTGAAAAATAAATTGTATATATCATGACATTTATCAAAATTATCTAAAAGAGGGTTTTGCAGAAACTCGTGATTATTCCCTATATCGAGAAGGACATTTAAATACCCACGACGCATGAAGAGTTATCTCTAAATATAGATAATGCTACGTAGATGACTTTATTTATACGACGGGTATGTCCAGCTTGTTATAACAAAACATTTAACATTTTACTTTTATTTCATGCATAGTTTTTTCCTAACATAGACTGGCGACCTGTAAGTAAACGTTTTTCACATCTATGGTCACTGTCGCCATATTGCACGAGAAAAGTTAGAACGATAAAAAGCACAATTAATGGCAAGTGCACCTCGCACATTATTTTGAAAGATGTACTGTGGACAGCATGAATTAATATTTTTCAATATATAAAAATGTGCTCAGTAATCACGCTGTTGATGCAATATCCAAGAAATTCCATTGAGTCTTTCAATTTAGTTGTTTCAAGTCAAATCTGTGCCAATAATTAACAGAACAATAATGAAACAAAATGCGTATGAAAAAATTAAATTCTTTAAAATGATAGTACTTCATTTTTTAAGACATTGCCACTAAATAATAACATTAAATATATGTCTTATTAGTTTTAGATCACAAATCAAGGAAAACAATTTAATTCTGCATGCATTTAAAATATTACCTATTAATTTTCTGACATTCTCTACATTGTACTTCCATTATTTAAAAAAAAAATATGTAAGTTTATACCAGCCATTCCAGAATTCGAACCCATTCTCAGGTAAAAGAATCTTTGCATAGAGTTCACACGCTTTACCACAAGACCAGCTCCGACAGTGACCTAGTACGTGTTATTTTATGTGCACATTTTACATTTCAGATGGAGAATAATTTTTAGTCGATTTTTGTGATTTTCAAAAATATGCCTCTTTCAAACAAAAATCGGAAATGGCAGTTTTGAAGAAAAATCCTGCCTCTTTATGCATATATCAAATTCATTCTGTTTCAAGGAGGCAATTTTTCAGAACAATGGGGATTCCCTATTTGAAAAACAGAGAACTTGACTTATTTTGCTATGTGACTAATTTACACTTAATTTAATGGCAAATTGGAAGTCGACATGCAGTTTCTAAATATTGTTCTACATTATGCTGTATATACCATTGTATCTGAAAAAAATTAAGACCGTTTTCTTTTACTTAATTTTTTTCTTTTGAACTGCTACAACTTTAGGGAAAATAACAAAAGAACTGCAACACCCTCTTTAGAACTGCGAAAATGGGGTCAAGGAGCCCGATCAAACTTTAGTAATCCAGTAACAAGTTTCGCTTTGCAAAGTGTTTATAAGCATATCTCTGATAATTAAATTGCTCTTAAACGAAATAAAATTGAAACGTTCAAATTTTCTATTGCTATATTTGTCAAATATTACACTGTAATGTAAAATATTGCTTTATTTTAAAATCAATTTCTAAAGACAGGTAAACCTCATTGAAGAGAGAGAGAGGTACAAAGCAATGAGTGGTAATTATACCCACACTTTCTAAAGAAAGTTCGGGTATATTGTTGTTACTCATATCTGTCCGTCCGTCCGTCTGTCACACTCTTCTTTCTCAAACTCCTTTTACATTTTACACTGCAGCCTAATCATCTTTTGGGAGATGTTTGGTGGTGTCATGTAGATGTGCAGTTAGGTTTCAGAATTTTCATTTTCACCCTGGGGGTCAAATGGGGGTCGAAAAATGACGTTTTTTATGCAAAAAGCCCCTGGTTCCCTGAACTCCTCTTACATTTTACACAGTAGCCTAATCATCTTTTGGGAGATGTTTGGTGGTGTCCTGTAGATGTGCAGTAAGGTTTCGGAATTTTCATTTTCACCCTGGGGGTCAAATGGGGTCGAAAAATGACGTTTTTTATGCAAAAAGCCCCTGGTTCCCTGAATTCCTCTTACATTTTACACAGTAGTCTAATCATCTTTTGGGAGATGTTTGGTGGTGTCCTGTAGATGTGCAGTAAGGTTTCGGAATTTTCATTTTCACCCTGGGGGTCAAATGGGGGTCGAAAAATGACGTTTTTTATGCAAAAAGCCCCTGGTTCCCTGAACTCCTCTTACATTTTACACAGTAGCCTAATCATCTTTTGGGAGATGTTTGGTGGTGTCCTGTAGATGTGCAGTAAGATTTCGGAATTTTTATTTTCACCCTGGGGGTCAAATGGGGTTCAATTTTTTTTCCTTCTAAATATTTAACATGTTTAAGCACCCTGGTTCCCAGAACGTCCCTTATATTTTATGCATTAACCTTAAATCATGATCATTTGGAAGATGATTGGTTTTGTCCTGTGGATGTGTAAAATGGTTTCAAAATTTGCATTTCCATGTGGATGGCAAATAGGGGCAGGAAAAAAATGGCCCCTCCCTAACCCATAGGGTTATGATGTGTACAAACTTGAATCTACACTTCTTGAGAATGTTTCCATATTAATCATGCTCTTGTTGTTCTTGAAAAGAAGAATTTTGAAGATTTTTTCCCCTTTTATTCCTATATTAAACTTCTTGTGGCCTGACCCTACCCTTGGGGGTTATGATTTGAAAACTAGAAATATGTCCATAGGACATGAATGCCCAGCCGAATGTATATTACTAACGCAACATGAAAATTTGTATGAGTGTATGAAGTTTGATGAGAATATCTTGAACAGTTTCTTTAAAATTGAAACTAAAATCTAAAAACAATTGGATATAGTTGATAAATTCTCACCAAATTATGTATAAGTGCATGCTTACATAAAAATATCTTAAATTGTTTCTTTAAAACTAAGAAAAACACAAATTAAAGAGAAGGGAGGTCAAGGTCACAGGAAAGTGCAAGGTGAAAAGTTTTTGATGCAGTTTAATAGCTCTCAATAATACATATCAGCATATTAGGTTTGATGAAAATATCTTGAATGATTTATTTAAAACTGAGCTTAACACTTATTTAAGAAAAGAAAGGTCAAGGTCAAAGGAAAGGTTGAGGTCAAAATGTTGATGCAGTTGAAAAGCTAACATCAGTATGTATTTACTATTAGCATATGAAGTTTGATAAAAATATCATAAATGGTTTATTTAAAACGTAGATAAACACTAATTTAAAAAAGTGAGGTCAAGGTTTAAGAAAAAGTCAAGGTCAAAAAAGTTGATGATAATCATAGTCTCAGTAGTATGTATCAGCAAATGAAGTTTGATAAATATATCTTGAATTGTTAATTGAAAACTGATCTAGACACTAATTTAAGAAAAGTGAGGTCAAGGGCAAAGGAAAGGTCAAGGTCAAAAAGGTTGATGCAGTTGAAAAGCTTACATCAGTATGTATCAGCATATGAAGTTTTATTACAGTACTTTGAATGATTTCATTAAAACTAAGCTAAACACTAATTTATAGAAAAGTGAAGTCAAGGTCAAAGAAAAGGTCAAGGTAAAAACATGTTGATGCAGTTGCATAGCTCTTATCAATATCTATCAGCATATAAGTTTGATAAAAATATCATGGATGGTTTCTTTGAAACTGAGCTTTGAACTGAGCTAAAAGCAAAGCGCGACAGAGGACAGGCGGAAGGATGGAAAGACGGAAGACGGACATGACAAACACTATATGCCTCGGCCATATTCATGGTGGGGCATATAAAACTTGAAACTACACTATAACTATATGAGGATGTTTCCATATCAAAATTACTGACAAGCAAATTCAAAGAATTGCAGTCCCCTGCTTTCCATGTCCTAGGGGATGGGATGCCATTATTTATGACATATCGTTTCAAATATGCACGCCCTATCATATGTCATTCAAAAGTAATCACCAAAGATAAAATTATTGAAAATTAGGTAAAACATCAACGTCAAGGGGTAAAAAATCATAGCATGTTCGGAAACATCTTGTTACAGGTAATGTACATGTCAAATATGAGAGTCCTATCTCTTCTCAATCAAAAGTTATAAGGAAATATAACATTTTTGAAAAGTAGGTTAAACTTCAAGGTCAATGTCACAGAGTCAAAAGTCATGATATATTTAGAAAGGTCTTGTCACAGGTAATATATATGTATAATATGAATGCCCCGTTCTTTTCTCTTTCAAAATGATCAATTTAAAATAATGTTAATTTTTTTGAAAAGTAGGTCAAACTTCAAGGTCGTGGTCATGGGTTCAAAGATCATTGTATATTTAGAAAGTTCTTGTAGGTTATGTACATGTGAAATATGAAAGCCCTATCTCTTATTATTCAAAAGTTATGACCAAGGTTAAATTTATTGTAACAGACGAACAGACTGACAAACAGACAGACTGACAGACAAATGAGATTTAATATCCCCTAGGCCCCTTTCGCGAAAACGGGGGACAATAATGCCCTTGCTGTTCTTGAGAAGAAGATTTATGATGGAAAAAATCCCCTGCATTTTTCTATGTAAATCGTTGGATCCCCATACGTGGCCCCACCCTACCCCAGTGGTTCAAAATTTGAACAAATTTGAAT